>NC_064812.1:75453251-75585169 GCF_023721935.1 Panthera uncia
TCAGACTTCAGCTCAGGTCATGATCTCAGTTTGTGAGTTCAAGCCCCGCCTCGGGCTCTGTGCTGACAGCTCAGAGCCTGGAACCTGCTTCAGATTCTGTGTCTCCCTCTCTCTTTGCCCCTCCCCTGCTCATGTTCCGTCTCTCTGTCTCTCAAAAATGAATAAACATTAAAAAAATTTTTAATATATATAATGTACATATACATAAATGTGTGTGTATATATATTTATATATATGTATTTAAATATATATATATATATATATATATATATATATATAAAATCTATTGGTTCAGTTTCTCTGGAGAACTCAGACTAACATGCTTACTGTATATAAAGTCTGGGCAAGAAGTAATTCAGGCTTGAATTCCTGTGGAGTCAGGGCACATCACCCTCCCTGCACATCGCTATTCACCAAGGAAGCTCTGCTGAGTTTCATGTCCAGTGTATTTATTGGAGTTTCATTATGTAGGCATGATTAATTAAATTATTGGCCGTGTGATGGAACTCAGTCTTCAGCCTTTCTCTCCTCCCCAGAGGTCAGGCAGTGCAGAGCAGAGTCCCCAAACCTAATCACAAGGTTGGTCTTTCTGGTGACCAGCCCCCATCCTGAAGTTCTCTGGGAGCCCGAGAGTGAGTCACCTCGTTGGCATAACAAAGACAGTCCCGTCAATCAGAAACCCAGGACAAAGACCAGACAAATTCTTTATTATGACACAGTTCTTTTCACAGGAAATGTTGCATTTGCACTGCCATAACCCCTGGAAGCTTTGGTTGATTTTGAATGGCCCTTGATGAAGGTATCCTTGACACTTTTTAGAGGTCATGCTTCATTTGTAAGGGTGCAGGCTTAAAATGGATCTTAACAAGTATATTTGTTCCAAACATGACATCCACAGCTATGAAAAACAATACTGTTCATATCATTACCTTCCTTTCTCCCTAGAATTTTGAAAGCAACAAGAAAGAAAAGTTTCTTTAAAAAAATGTTTAAGAGGCAGTGTACCAAAGGCTCCCTTGGACAGAGTTTCAGTTTTGCAAGATGAAGACAGTTCTGGGGATGAACGGTGATGTTGATGACACAACAGTGTGAATGTACTTAATGCCACTGCACTGTGCACTTTAACGGGGTTAAGATGGTAAATTTTATGCTATGTATATTGTGCCACAATTTAAAAAGAGAAAGCTCCCTTGTGGGCTAATTTAAAAAAAAAATCTTTTTTTATGTATATTTATTTTTGAGAGGGAGCGAGACAGTGTAAGCAGGGAGGGACCAAGAGAGAGGGAGACCCAGAATCCAAAGCAGGCTCCAAGCTGTCAGCACAGAGCCTAATGCAGGGCTCGAACTCACAAACCGTGAGATCATGACCTGAGCTGAAGTCAGATGCCCAACCAACTGAGCCACCCAGGTGCTCCCCTTGTGGACCAGTTTAATCTGAGCTCAAGGAGAGAATCTTTTCCAGTTAAATCAGTAGCCTCCTTTCTCCACTCCCTCAACCGGGACCATGGACAGCTGCCAGTGATGGGGTGTAAAAAGTGAGGTCGCCTGGCTGGCCCCCTCTTGGCAGCTACAGGGACAGGAAGGGGCTTCTGCGAGCCAGCACCACCTTCTGAAGATGTCCTGCTGTCTTCACGGAGAAACCTGGTTCGCAGGAGTGGCCACTCTGGCTCAGAAGCTGAACCGAACCTTACAACCAGAGTTTCCATGCAAACACTGACTGGGCACCTGTCCAGCAAGAAAGCATGGTTAAATTGGTTAAATGTAGCTGATGTACAGTGACATCCTGGTTGACTGAGTTTGTTTTTCCTCCTAGAAACTGGGATTAGAACTTTTGGTGAAAACTTTGAAACCTGAAGTGTCTCTCAAAGACATTTCTCGGCAGAATTTCAATATGTTGCCTTCTCTTCCCCTTCTCGAGCCTTGAAATGTTGTGTCTCCCCACCTCTATTTGCTGTTGTATTACAGTGACTCAATTTTTCATCTTTATGTTGCAACTGCTTGTCTGGATACACTCTCTGGATGCTTCCTATCAGCATTTCCCCATGTAGCATCTAAAAAGCTTCAGGGAAGGCGTGTCTGGGTGACCCAATGGGTTAAGCTTCCGACTCTTGATCTCGGCTCAGGTCACGAGCTCGAAGCTGGTGAGTGCGAGCCCCACATCGGGCTCCGCGCTGATGGTGTGGAGCCTCCTTGAGATTCCGTTTCTCCTTCTCTCTGCCCCCCCCCCCCCCCCAGCTTGTGAGCTTTCTCGCTCTCTCTCAAAATAAATAAATCAACCTAAATGTTAAAAGCTTCAGGGAAGCACTTTACATTTCTCCCCTGAAAAACCTACATTTCAGGGCCACCTGGCTGGCTCAGCTGGTAGAGCATGCGACTCTCGATTTCGGGGTTGTGAGTTCGAGCCCCAAGCTGGGGGTAGAGGTTACTTAAAATAAACCTACATCTCACATTCCACGAATCTGTGAAATGTTCGGGTTGATGGATGTTCGTTGAACATCTGTCACGTGCTATTGACTGTGGCATGTTAGGCTCTGGGGACATCAAAACGGTAGAGAAACAGGCTGTAGAGAGTTCCTGCTCCTCCAAAAACACTTGACACTAAGGTGAGCTTATTTTCCTCATAGCAAGGATTCTCCCATCTTTTGAACAGGTTTCGGGAACTGAGGATAATAAAATAACATTGAATAAAGATTTAATTTTAGAATGGAGAGCCTTCATTTTTTCAGCACCGTCCAGACCTCACCTACCTGTGGGTATAATTGAGGTGCATTCTCCTGAGCTTTGCTAGCTCGCAAGGCCTTACTTGAGGCTATGGAACCTCAGTTCTTGGCAAGCCGTCCTCTTCAACAGTCCCCTTGGGCTTATGAGGTGGGTCCAGGCTTCACAGGCCGGATCGATCCATCCAACTTCCTCATGAAAATCCACTACACGTGGGCACCTGAGGGAGGGTCCTCTGAGACAGACTGCCAGCTCCCTGGGGTCACGGGCTTTCTCAGAGGGCTATGACTTTCCCTGAGGGAAGCCCTGCCTCCAGTCTTTGGAAAATGACAGGAGGATGTCCCTTTCTCCAGTGTGCGATCACATATTATCACCTCGAAGCCACACGGTCTCTTAGACAACAGTCTCTTCGGCTTCTGGCTCCTGCTTGAATTACTAGTTGCCTTGTGCCAGTTTGACAAGGCAGGCAAGGACCGTACCCTCCCAGGAAGCCTTCGTGGTGTGGCTCAGCAGCCAGACCATCCCAGCTCTGCGACCTTGGGCAAATCCGCTAGCCGATGCGACCTTTAGTTTCCTTAATTATAAAAGGACGGTATTAATAGTCATTATTTAATCGGGTTGTTGAAGATCAAATCAGATCATTAAATACAGTGCTGAGAATACTGCTCTGCACCTAGGGAACACCTGATAAATGTTAACTGCTGCTCTTATCGTCATCACACCCGTCCGTTAATCCCTCTCCACGGTGTCCGCAAGGCACACACGCACCAGACTTCCCTCTGCTTCAGCAGTCCTCCCGCCATGTCACCTGCCACAACTAGATCCAGAACAACTGGTGTCATTTGGCCCAATCCGTCTGAGCCATCAGGAATGAAATGTACACATTTTCAGAAAGCACCTCGTTAACCTGCGTATTGTAATTCTACACAAGGAACCACCCAAAATGAATGTGTTAATTATATACTGAAAGTTAACCTGAGCTAACAGATAATGAATGAATGAATGAATGAATGCATGGATGAATATGTTATCCAGGCAGTTTCAATGTTAAGAGCCGCTTGACTCTCGAATATGATCAGAATTGGATCCAAGTGTCTGAATTTAACATTGGATGTAGACAGTCTGACAGCAAGATCACTATATTTTACCCCTGTAGCTTTACTTCAAACTTCCTCGGACTGTGAGCCACCCACGTCGTACCGTCAAAAGCACCCATCCTTTTTCCTCACAATTTATACCCCTGCTGTTTTTCCACTTGGTGTCGGTGACCTTATTTTGCTCCCTGGTTTCCCAACCACATAACCTTTGAGTCATTCTTGACGCCCCTCTCCCCTTTCCTTCCTGAATTTTCCTTCCTGAATAAACTACCAACAAATCTGCGGCTACTGGCTCCAAAGTCATGCCCTACCCCAGAGCAATAGTGCAAACGTCTATTGTTGTGATCACCTTCCAGGGGGATTCCAGCCCCAGGCATTCCTGCGGCCGCGTGGTAACCTGCGCAGGGACTGCTCCAGCCTTCCACTGCCTCCTTTCCTGACTCACCCAGAGAATCAGCTCTCTGCAGAGCCAACAAGGGAGGGAAACAACCAGGCAAGTGCTTCCTACCAGCGCAAAGTACCAGAAACCGGGGGCTTTCCCACAAGGCCAGGCCAGGCTCTAGGCAAAGGAATGTCCGTGTTCCAAGGCACAGCCCGGGCTGGAGTCTGTCACCACCCTTGCAAACCCCTTTGAAGCCGAGCAAGAGGCCTGCCAACGCCAAGCAAGAGAGCTCCTTGTCTTACCCTGGGAGGGGCGGTTTCCTGCCTGCCTTTCGAGGCCTCCCACAGGAGGGAAGGGGACTAACAATCATTTTGCAAGATTCTCACTTTAGACACCAAAATCTAAAAATGCAATGGAAGCAAGCTTTATGTGAGATAAAGATCAGACTGGCCAAGACTATTCAGTCCTGCAAGATAATTCTACTAACTCGGAGACCTCTTATCATTATGTATATACATATATATTACGTATGTGCACATGTGTGTGTGTGTGTGTGTGTGTGTGTGTGTACACACACACACACACACACACACTCTCTCTCTATTTATAGATTCTTCCTTCAAAATCAGATCAAACATTCCTGGCTTCTTTTTTTTTTAATTTTTTTTTTTACATTTATTTTTCATGGACAGAGAGAGACAGAGGGTGAGCAGGGGAGGGGCAGAGAGAGAGAGGGAGACACAGAATCCCAAGCAGGCTCCAGGCTCTGAGCTGTCAGCACAGAGCCCGACACGGCGCTCAAACCCACAAACTGTGGGATCATGACCTGAGCTGAAGTCGGACGCTTAACCGACTGGGCCACCCAGGGGCCCCACATTCCTGGCTTCTTAAATAGTTTTAGACCCTTGCCCAGTTTGAATATCCTTCTCTGAACATGTTTCGAGTTGCCGATTTCTGTTAAAATACAGCATCCGGGAGGGAATGAGGGAATCCTGAGTGAGCCTTAAAGTGAGCTTTTTGCCCTCACACAGTAGTATTTTCACATATTGACTAAATCCTCACTCCGTCTTCACATGAACTCCTCCCAAGTCCAGGTCTTCTGTTCTAGACTAAAGGAATTGGGTTTGGAGGCTTTTATTTGGTTTTGTTTGTTTGTTTGTTTTCTAAGAGAATCAGAGAACATTAGAACTGAATAGTCTATTGAAATTGCTAGTACAGGTTGTGGGCTACAGCCCCTTTGTGGGCCATGAAATCAATCCAATAAGTCACCACCAGCTTTTCCTTTTAAAAATGGAATAAAATCAGAGTGCCTGGGTAGCTCGGTTGGTTGAGCGTCCAACTCTTGATTTCAGCTCAGCTCACGATCCCGGGGTCGTGGGATCGAGCCACCGGTCCAGCCCTGCATCAGGCTCCACACCGAATGCGGAGCCTATCTGAGATTCTCTCTCTCTCTCCTTCTACCCCTCTCTCTTGCTCATGTGTGCGCACCCTCCCTCTAAAATAAAAAAGAAAATATTTTTAAAAAAATTGAAATTTAAAAGATAAAATAGTGTAAGATCTACCAGAGGGCATTGCACTTGGGAGGAGCAAGTCTCATTTCACGAAACTTTTTTTCAGATTTATACTCCCGTGTGTTGGTGCACGTACACACACGGGCATACGAAATTAGAACCATGATTAAGTTTGGGTCAAAAAATTTTAAAGCCGATGGTCTAGTCCAACCAGGAGCCAGTAGTGTGGTATAATGGGCAAGTGTCCATTTGAAATGGGGAGTCAGAAAATCCCTGATTTCAAGGCTTGGCTCTGGGCACTTAGGAATTGCATGACCACGGGACACTCTTGAGCTTTGCTGAAACTCGCCTCAGGTCTTCGTCTATAAGACAGAGATGACAACAACATTTTCCTCCAAGAGGTATTAAGGAGAAACACAGTAAGACCCAGTAGCCAGCACACATCGTGCGTGGGGAAACATACCGTGCATTACACTTCTGCCTTTCACCGTGACAACGCTTTATGTTGGATACTGTTATCATCCATCGGATGAGGAAACTGAAGCCACTTGGTCCCAGCACATGCACTCGCATGCCACTACACTATGCCTCTATGCACATAGGATGATGCATTTGGAGCACTTACCACAATTAGTACTAAGTACTTGGTACTGACACCAAGGAGCCTTTAAAATTCAGTGCCCCTCAGGGCACTTGGGGGGGGCTCAGACTGGTGAGCGTAGGACTCTTGGTTTCACCTCGGGTCACGATCTTCAGGGCTCGTGGGATCGAGCCCCGCATCGGGCTCTGTGCTGACTGAGCCTCCTTGGGGTTCTCTCTTCCCCCCCACCCCGTGCCCCTCCCCTGTTCGCATTCTCTCCTTGCTCTCAAGATAAAGAAATCAACATTAAAAAAAATCAGTGCCGCTCAAAGGGCTTACCCTCCACGAGAAGAAGAATGTGTGCAGGAATGCAGATTGATGCCCTGTTTCCTTCACCAGGGAATTTTCATTTGTTTGGCTTTGCTGAATAATGTGCTTTGCGATCAAGTTCACTGACACCCTGGCAGAAGCTCCTTATCCTGTCGAAGATAGGCAACAAACGGTTTGGCGAACAGTGGCCCACACTCTGAGTGACACTGTTGGAATCACTTATACCTGTTCACACTCATCTTGTAGATTTCAGCCCATGGAACTACTTTCAGAATCTCGGCAATATCAGCCAAATGCACCAATTCTCCTCGCTGGCTTTGTGTCATCACACACCTGCTAAGCATGTCTTTTGCAACTTCCCGGAAGATGCTGATAATAGCGTTCATCAGGATGGGGCCAAGGACAGATCAGTTTTCATGATAACGATGACTAGAACAACACTCTAGATCCCCGCAAGGTCTGCGCGCCCCCTCATTACTGTACGGGCTTTGTTTTTCCCCCCCCGGAACACTCCCAAACCCAGATCTTCACTGTCCAAAGTGGGAAATGGGAAGGAAGCACTGGGAAATAAGCAGCTTCGAAGGCTCCATCTTGTGGTGTGCAAGCGTCATTGCACCCCGGTGACTGAAGGCAGAGGGGGCACTCGCGGAGAGTGCCTCAAATAATACTTTGCTTCAAAGTAAAATCGACACTGGCCCTACTCCTTTTGTTCAGCACTGTTAATTAAACAAATATAACACCATCCCCATATTTGATTAGTGGCCCAGGAAAAAATATTTTTTAAAGAGCCACATAGGTAAAGAGAACATTAAAAAAAAATTCTTTTTTAGAGAGAGAGAGGGAGAGAAAGAAAGCGCAAGTGGGGGAGAGGGACAGAAGGGGGGAGAGAGAGAGAGAGAGAGAGAGAGAGCAGGCTCTCATAAGTAGGCTCCACACTCAGCGGGACCCTGATGCGGGGCTTGATCCCATGCCCCTGGGATCACGACCTGAGCCAAAATGAAGAGCCAGACGCTCAACCGACTGAGTTGAACCCAAGAGAAGAAAATTTATTTTTTCCACCCTTAGTTGTAAATTTGAAATAAAAGTTTCCTTTCCTTCCCTGACTTGGAAATGATCTTCAAGGAATTCTGGATTTCATACAAGTATTTATAAACAGAGAGGCAATACCACACCGGCCAAGCGGCCTCCTCACGATCTTGACTGACGCTGGCACTGATGCCCTGGTCCCTCCGGCCTGCTTCTCCCACACCTGGATCCGAACTCCTTCAGATGCAAGGTGGCGCTGCCTTTCCCAAGCAACTCCGATTTCTGTTTCCTTCTGGGATGCAAGACAGAGCCAAGGAGAAATTCAAACACATGGTCAGTACAGGTATTCAATGTGGTTTTAATGATGATGACCAGGGGCGCCTGGGGTGGGCTCGGCTGGTTAAGTGTCCAACTCTCGATTTCAGCTCAGGTCATGATCTCATGGTTCATGGGTTCGAGACCCCCTGACAACATGGAGGCTGCTTGGGATTCTCTCTCTCCCTTTCTCTCTGCCCCTCCCCCACTCATGTGCACACGCGCTCTCTCTCTCTCTGTCTCTCTCAGGATAAGTAAACATTAACTTTAAAAAATGATGATGACTAATAAGCTGGGTTAGAGCATAAGGATCAGCCAAGAGTGCATATGCAGGGCCTGTTAGGGTTAAGGATGGTAAAAAAGAGACGAAAATTACAATAAGGAGCAAGAGGCACCCAGGATACGAGTATCAGGGTATGACCGTGTTTCCTAAACCAAACTTAGAACACATGATCTGAAAGTACAAATGTGAGGAAAAAACAGTACTCTCGTTTATTCGGTCAACAAACATGCACCCATGGTGAGTCTTGAGGATCAAGAAAACAATGAGACCTGAATCCTACCCAGAAGTTCACTGTCTGGGAGGGTGACCTACATGTAAATGAGTAATCACACCAGTTCCTACAACTCTTGAAACAGACTCTTCCAGAAGAGCAGGCAGAAGTAGAATCCGGCAAGTTCCCCTTGGTGTCGCTTCCTCTCAGGAACCCAACAGGCATTTTATCTGGCAATCTTCTTTGCCACGTTAGTCTATCAACTCCAGAATTATGGTACCTCAGCCCCATAATGCCTCTGATTTTGATTTATGATTATAGTTCCTTCTTAACCTTGAAACAACCTAAGAGCCAATTTTTTTTCTTTTTAATATATGAAATTTATTGTCAAATTGGTTTCCATACAACACCCAGTGCTCATCCCAAAAGATGCCCTCTTCAATACCCATCACCCACCCTCCCCTCCCTCCCACTCCCCATCAACCCTCAGTTTGTTCTCAGTTTTTAAGAGTCTTTTATGCTTTGGCTAAGAGCCAATTTAATAGAGCACCGTAGTCTCACAGATGAGAGAAAAACTGGCCAACCAAGCGGAATGCCTTCAAGCAAAGCCTTTCCACTCTTTATGTCCACTGTCTGTGACACTTATGTCCAAGCTTCCTGGCGGATGAGACCCTTGCTTTGAGGGGTTGGAGAAATACGATATGAAGTCCTAATAAGCCACATCCCACAGATTAAAGACCCAGTCGAGTTACCTTTGGAGATCTGCCCTTCACGGGGAGAAAGTCATTGCAGTAAAAAGATATAGTCGAGTGTGTTAGCAATTAGTAAAAGACCAAGAAATTCAATCCCTTCCCAAGGAGACTCTTTCCGCTTAACATTTATATTTTTATTTCGCTGAGATAACTAAAGGATTCAGTGATCTCGTCTTTCCACCATTTCATCTCCCCCTGGTCGCATCCCTACTGAGGACATCATCAAGGCGTGGAAGCATTGCTTGAAATCCTGCAAAGCAACTTCTTCAGGAAACTCAAAGGGCAGGAACTTGAGACACTTCATTCAGAATGTTCCTCTCCCGTTGATCCTTTGGGAATTTGAAAACGCCTCGCCAGTAGGAATTGCCGGTGATCCTGGGAGGGTGACATTTTTCTTAATGGGAGTACCACTGGCTGACTTAAGTAAGCATGGGTAGTGTTTGCGCGTGCATCCAAATAAGCTAAGGATCTAATCCAAACTGCCCAAGGGGCGCCTGGGGGGCTCAGTCGGTAAACATCCAACTTCGGCTCAGGTCATGATCTCACGGTTCATGAGTTCGAGCCCCGCATCGGGCTCTGTGCTGACCGCTCAGAGCCCGGAGCCTGCTTCGGATTCTGTGTCTCCCTCTCTCTCTGCCCCTCCCCTGCTCACACTCTGTCTCTGTCCTCTCTCTCTCTCAAAAATGAATAAATACTTTAAAAAAATTTTTAACTACCTGAATATAAAGCAAAATGACTTGGCTTCACTGTCATGTGGACAATAAAAATCAAGTGTCACCGTTGTGTTTGTGAATCATTCAAGTGAGAAAGAAGAGAAACATAAAATCACTAAATTCTATGCCTTTATTCTAAGTAACTAAGGAGGGTGAGGCTTAACATTGGTTTTGACATGAAGCTCTCTTTCGTAAAGAAACGGGAGGGGAATGCTGTATTTTGGCCGACACCAGAATTCTAGTCACGTGAAAGTTGTGCTTAGTCCACGTCCAGCAACATGGGAAGCACACTGGGGCAAGGGTGAGGTCAAACCAATAGAACTGTAGAACATAATACCACTTTTTGTTAACAATGTGTTTGGGTAATGGCAAGGAAGCTTTCAGTCTACAGGTGCCTTGTATAAAGAAAACCGCTTGCAAGAAAGCAAAACATCAATATACCACGTGTGGATTGGAATCCACACCTCCTTCAGAGAGCAGGAACCACAACTTGAGAATTAAACATGAAGACTGGTCCAGGAGAATTGAATTCTGAGATCCTAGGAAAAGCCAAATGTAAAACTGCTCCCTAATAAAACTTGCACAGCCCAGGGCACATAGATCTCCCATGGAAAGAAGAGCCCTTGCTGAACATAAATCAAAATTCAAAGTGACTTAATCAAAACCCCACATGCAAACACCATCACATCTACATGAGGAACCACCTTGAAATGAATTAGCACTCAAGAATGAGAGGAAATTGGGTGCCTGGGTGGCTCAATCAGTTACGCGTCCGACTTCAGCTCGAGTCATGATCTCACGACTTGTGAGTTCGAGCCCCGTGTCGGGCTCTGTGCTGACAGCTCAGAGCCTGGAGCCTGCTTCTGATTCTGTGTCTCCCTCTCTCTCTCTCTGCCCCTCCCCTGCTCGTGCGCTCTGTCTCTCTGTCTCTCTCAAAAATAAATTAAAAAAACATTTTTAAAACATTTTTTAAAAAGAATTAGATGAAATAGAAAAATCTGAAAAACACCATTAGAAAGATACACTTAAACTGACATAAACTAAAAAAGGAAGATAAACAATAACAAAAGGCACGACAGCCTTTTTAAAAATCAGGAATATCTGAGAAAAAAGCAAATGTGAAATGTAGAAATTTAAAAATCTCTAGATTCAGCATGGAGCCATAAAGAGCTGGGAAAGAGACACGCCCACTACCCTTACGACAAGAAAAATGCCAGACAAACTGCAAATTAATGACTCTCCCTGAATCACGGGGAGAGTCGAGGTCACAAGAGCATGCAACTAACTGGAAATCCTCAGAAAGACAGGTGCTTGCAAGAGGAAACAGGACCCAAGCTTTTCCTACTTGGGGCAGAGGTCATCAGATGCCATATACACCAATAAGAAGATTCAGCTAGAAATTTTTAATGAATTCCTAAAGACCAAGTGTGGAGGCAGAAAGGGTTTGAAACTTGGGGGGGGCTGCAGACAACATGGGGGTAGGAAGCTGACACCTCATTGCCAGCAGTCCAAATCCACAAGAAATGTTAAAACTTGTTAAGTCAGTGGCACCTGGGGGGCTCAGTCGGTTAAGCGTCTGACTTCAGCTCGGGTCATGATCTCACGACTTGTGAGTTCCAGCCCCGTGTCGGGCTCTGTGCTGACAGCTCAGAGCTCAGAGAGTGCTTCGGACTCTGTGTCTCCCTCTCTTTCTCCTGCCCCTCCCCAGCTTACACTCCTTCTCTCAAAAATAAATAAAAAATATTGAAAAAAATTGCTAAGATGTTAAGTCAAAAGGAATATGATATAGGTCAGAAATTTGGATCTACACAGAGAAAAGGAGAGTATTAGATGTGGAAAACGTGGGTAAAAATATTTTTTTCTTATTTTAATGTCTCTAAAAGGTAATTGAATTATTAAGCAATAGTAATTCTGTATTGATAGCTTACAGAAAAGTAAAATATATGACAATAGCATCAAGGATGATAAGGAGAAACTGAGAACATACTCTTATAAGTTTCTTATGTAACATGGGAATAATACACCATTATTTGAGGACTGACTCAGATAATTTTAAAATGTACATTATAAACCCAAAGGCAACAGCTAAATAAAATTTTGAGGTATACGTAACTTCAATTAAAAAAAAATAAAATGTAACAATAAAAATGCTTGAATAAACCCAGAGAAGGCATTAAATAAAGAAAAATCAAACAAAGAATAAACAGAATAAACTATAAACAGCAAGATGGTAAATGGTAATTTTAATCAAGCATTATTAATGATCACTTTAAATGTGACTGAGCTAAACAAACCAGTTTAAAGAAACATTGTCATACTGGATAAAAACATCAAGACCCAACTATATGTCGTCTCCAAGAACCCTACTTTAAACATTAAGATGTGGATAGGTTAGAAGCAAAATCTTAGGAAGATATACATCATGCAAATACTAACCATAAGACAGCTGGAGTAGCTATACTGATTTCAAACAAAGTAGACTTTAGAACAGAGAATATTTTCAGTAATGAGTAGAAAACTTACTAATGATAAAGGTATGAATTTTGCAAGAAAAATTTCCAAGGCAACAAACGAGTATGTGCTGCCTAACAGCAGAGTTTCAAAATAAAAGCGACAGAATCTGATAGGTCTGAAAGAAGAAATAGATTATTCCACAATCGCAGCTGGAGAAATCCAGACTTCTCTCAGTAATTGAGTAAACAAACGGACAGACCATCTGATGAACTGAAGAATGGATAAAGAAGTTGTGGTTTATATACACAATGGAAGACTACGTGGCAATGAGAAAGAATGAAATCTGGCCATTTGTAGCAACGTGGATGGAACTGGCGAGTGTGATGCTAAGTGAAATAAGCCATACAGACAAAGACAGACACCATATGGTTTCACTCTTATGTGGATCCTGAGAAACTTAACAGAAGACCATGGGGGAGGGGAAGGGGGAAAAAAAAGTTAGAGAGGGAGGGAGCCAAACCATAAGAGACTCTTAAAAACCGAGAATAAACTGAGGGTTGATGGGGGGTGGGGGGCAGGGGAGGGTGGGTGATGGGTATTGAGGAGGGCACCTGTGGGGATGAGCACTGGGTGTCGTATGGAAACCAATTTGACAATCAATTTCATATTAAAAACGTAAAAATAAAAAAAGTAAACAAATGGACAGAAAATCACTAGTAGCATAGATCACAGTCTGTCAGCCAACCTGACATACAGACATGTAGGAAACTCTCAATCCAAAAACAGCAGAATGCACATTCTTCACAATAGCACATGGAATATTCACCAACATGGGCCATCTTCTGGGCCATCAAATAAACCTCGAAAAAATTTAAAAGTATAGAAATCATAGAAAGTATGGTCTCAGACTATAAGATTTAAATTAAAAATCAATCATGGAAACAAACTGGGTGTGGACCCCAAATATTTGAAAATTAAATAACACATGGGTCTAAGAAGATGTCTCAACCAAAACTGAGAACTATTTTGAACTGAATGAAAATTAAAATGCAACCTATTAAAATTTGTGAGACACAGGTAAGACAGTCCTCAAAGGAAATTTATAGCATTAAATGCTTCTATTAGGGGGAAAAAAAGTTCTAACCTAAGAAATTAGAAAAAGAAATGTGTAGTAGACTTAAAGCAAGAAGAAGGAATGAAATAATAATGAGAACAGAAATCAATGAAATTAGGGGCTCCTGGGTGGCTCAGTCGGTTAAGCGTCCGACTTCGGCTCAGGTCATGATCTCGCGGTCAAGGAGTTCCAGCCCCCGGTCGGGTTCCCGTGCTG
The DNA here is from genome assembly GCF_023721935.1 of Panthera uncia. Classification (NCBI taxonomy): domain Eukaryota; kingdom Metazoa; phylum Chordata; class Mammalia; order Carnivora; family Felidae; genus Panthera; species Panthera uncia. The sequence continues at coordinate 75,466,954 of NC_064812.1, forward strand.
ATAGCTCAGAGCCTGGAGCCTGCTTCGGATTCTTCGGATTCTGTGTCTCCCTCTCTCTGCCTCTCTCTCCCCACCCCCTCAAAAAATAAATAAACATTAAAATTAAAAAAAAAGAAATTAATGAAACTAAAAACAAAACAAAATAGAGAAGACCAATTAAACCAAAATCTGATTTTTTTGTAAAAGTCAAAAACATTGGTAAACCCCTAGTGAGCCTAACCTAGGAAAAAAAAAAAGGACATAAATAACAATACTAGGTGTGAAAAAGACCTCTTGACCGCACTGACATTAAACGGATAATAGGAGAAGAAAGGGAAGAACGGTATACTCATAAATTTGGCAATGTATTTTTTTTTTAATTTTTTTTTCAACGTTTTTTTTTATTTATTTTTGGGACAGAGAGAGACAGAGCATGAACGGGGGAGGGGCAGAGAGAGAGGGAGACACAGAATCGGAAACAGGCTCCAGGCTCCGAGCCATCAGCCCAGAGCCCGACGCGGGGCTCGAACTCACTGACCGCGAGATCGTGACCTGGCTGAAGTCAGACGCTTAACCAACTGCGCCACCCAGGCGCCCCAAATTTGGCAATGTAGATGAAATAAGCTAATTCCCTGAAAGACATCAACTTAAATTCACTGAATTCAGTGAACTTAAATTCACTGAAGAAGAAATAGAGAGCCTAAATAGTACTACATTTATTAAAAGAATTGAATTTGTAATTAAAAGTGTTCCTGTACAACAAACTCCTGGCTTAGATGACGTCCTTTGTGAATTCTACCAATGTTTAAGGGGGACAAGTACAGATCTACACAATCTCTTTCAGGAATAAAAGAGTAGGAAACACTTTCCAAGTCATTTTAGGAGACCAGAATTAGCCCAATATGAAACCCAGACAAGGGCTTTGCAAGAAAAGAAAATCGCAGAACAATGTTTTTGGTGAATGTAGGTGTAAATTTCTTCAACAAAACATTACCAATTTGAATCTACCAGTATACAGAAAAGATTATACATCCTGCTGGCGTGGGAATCATTCCAGGAATGCAAGACTGGTCCAACATTCAAAAATCAATTAATGTAATTCATGATATTACCAAAGAAGAAAACCCTTATGAACATCCCAATCGATTCCAAAAATAGCATTTGATAAACTTCAACATCTGTTCATAATAAAAACTCTTAACAAACAAGGAATGGAAAGTAACTTCCTTAATTGTATGAAGGGCATCTACATATCCACCCGAACCCTACAACCAACCTCAATGGTAAAAGACTGAATACTTTCTCCCTAAGATGAGAACAAAAGCAAAATATCTTCTCTTACCACTTCTGTTCAATATTGTACTGGAAATTCTAGCCCTAGCAATAAGCAAGAGAAAGGAATAAAAAGGATACAAATAGAAAAGGAAAAAACACAACTGTGTCTATTCTCAGATGACCTGATTGTCTATTGAGAAAATCCTGAAAAATCTACAAAACATCTCTTAGAACTAGAAAGTGAGTTTAATAAGGTTGCATGATACATACTCAATATATAAAAAGTCAATTGTCTTTATATAGCAATAACCTACATATAGCAATGAACAAATGAAATTTGAAATTCAAAAAAAACACCATTTACAATAGCAGTAAACATGAAATACTTAGGCATAAATCTACCAAAATATATGCTAGGGTCCGGATGCTGAAAAGTATAAAACACTAATAAAAAAAATTAAGGTCTAAAGAAAGAAAGAAATATACCATATGCATGAATTGGAAGAATAAATATTTTAAGGAATCCATCTCTCCAATTGATACATTCAGTGCAATCCAACTCAAAATTCTAGCAAGGTTTTTGGAGAGATAGATGACTTAATGCTAAAATTGAAATGGAAAGGCAAGAGAACAAGAAAAGCCAAAATATTTTGAGCAAAAAAAAAAAAAGCAGAAGTTGGAAGACACACTATACCTGATTTCAATTTGTACTATAAAACTACGTTACCTGGACAGCATAATTTTAGTGAAAGGATGTATACATATAACAATGAAACAGAATAAAGGGCCCAGAAATATACCCACACAAATACAGCCAGTTGATTTTGGCAAAGATACAAAAGTAATTCAATGGAGAAAGTTTTATCTCTTCAACAAATGTTGAGGGAACAATTGAATATCCATGTACAAAAAAGAAGCTGGACACATACCTCATACTCGATATAAAAATGGACTCAAAATAAATCATGGAGCTAATTTAAAATCTAAAACTTTAAAACTTCTAGAAAAAAAAAACAGAAGAGAAAGTCTGTGTGACCTTGGATATGATAAATTTTTAGCTATGACACTAAAAACATAAGCCATGAAAGAAAAATTGGTAAATTGGGCTTTTAGAGATTTGTAAACGTTTGCACTGTAGGAGACACTGTTAGGAAAATGAAAAGTCAAGCCACAGACTCAAAGGAAAATATGTACATATCCAGTATCTAATAAAGGACTTGTATCCTTGTAGAATATATAAAGAATTGTTATAGCTCGACAAACCCTTTTAAAAATGAACAAAATATATGAAAAGATGTTTCTCCAAAGAAAATATACAGTTGGCAAAAAAGCCATAAAAAGCATATAAAAAGATGTTCAACATTAATGGTCACTATGAAAGGTAAATTCAAATCATAAAGAGGTATCGTCACATACCTAGAATTGGCTAAATTTCTTAAATTAACAATGCCAAGATTTGTGAGGATACAGAGCAATAGTAATCCACATTCATTATAGTATAGATGGGAATCCAAATAATACAGCTATTTTGGAAAACAGTTTAACAATTCCTGATAGTTAAAGGTATACTTACCATATGGCAGGGAAATCTCACTCTTTAGTACTTATCCAAAGGAACTGAAGACCTATGCTCACCTAAAACACTCTGTGTAAATATTTTTAACAGCTTTATTCATATCCCCAAACTGGCAAAAACCCAGATATGCTGCAACAGGTGGCTGGATAAACAAATTATGGTACATCCCACAAAAGACTACTACAACTCAGCAAGGAAAAGGAACAACTATTGATTCACGCAACAATATGAAATTTCGATGCATTTTCCTAAATGAAAGAAGCCAGACCCCAAAAACTTCATATTGTAAGATTCCATTTATATGACATTCTGAAAAGCAAAATTGTACAGAAAGTGGATTAGGAGTTGAGGATGGAAAGAGTATTTAACTTATAAAAGGCTGTGCGAGAGCCTATTCAGCTGGGATCATTGAACACAACCGTCCCAGAAAATGGTAAATCAAAATGACAAAATACTAGGAAAGTATAAAGTGTTCCCTCCCATCAATGGGCCTGATGTAATCAAAATACATATAAAACACTGCACTCAATGAATAGAAAATGTTTCTGTTTCAAGTATACATGAGATACTAAGAAAAACACACAGTAGGTCAAAAGGAAATCTAATAAATATTTTTAAAATTATATATTGATCACAATATCTGCTCAAAGTTCAGTAATATTAAAAATCGATAACAAAACAATTGCCAATACCCCAACACACACACACACACACACACACACACACACACACACAATTTTAGGAACTACAAAGCACACTTCTTTTTCAGTTTAACCTATTTGGGGTCCTTTGGGCCTCATGGATTGGGATGTTCATTTCTTTCCCTAGGTTCAGGAAGTTTTAGTCATCATTGCATTAAATATACGTTCTGTCCCTTTCTCTTTCTCTTCTCCTTCTGGAATTCCCATAATGTGAGTATTGTTTCTTTTCATTGTGTTCCATAACTCTCAAAAGCTTTTTTGGTTCTTTTTCTTTTTTTTTTCTTTCGCTCCTCTGACTGGGTAATTTCTAGTCTCCCATCCTCCAGACCACTGATTCATTCTTCTGCATGGCTGAGTCTACTTTTGAAACCCTATGGAACTCTTCAGGTTTTTGGTTTTTTTCAACTCTAGGGTTTCTGTTTGGGCTTGTTTGCTCATTCGTTTGTTTCACGGCTGCTCTTTCCTTATCAAACTTCTCATTTTGTTCATGTGCTGTTTTCCCAATTTTGCTAAGTTGTCTGTGTTTTCCTGTAGTTCACTAAACTTCCTTCAGAGGATTTAGGTTTCTTTGGGTGGTGTCCTAGTCGCCTGATTTTTTGTGATTCCTGATTTCTTATGTTGGTTTCTGCTCCTTTGGGGGGGGGGGGGCTCCTCTTCCACACTGGACAAGTTTGCTTTGGCAGAGGTGGTTTTTTCACCAGTCAGCTCAGGTGTGTCCGCTGGTGATGTCTCTGGGAAGGTGGGGCCTGCTGATATGGTCTATTTTGGGGTGAGGCGACTGTCCAAGCTCTGAAGCTAGAGGATGGGCCACTGGCTGAGAACAGTTTGATAGGACACTGGCTTAGTTCCTTACCCAAGCGAAGCTGTAGGATGAGCTCTGTGGTTGCCTGGATTCCCTGGTCATGGTTGGGACTGGGTAATATACCCAGTAGCAAATGGGGCTATGAATTATCTTCCCTGCTCTGATAAGGCAACAGGCCAGGCCCAGGGCCTGTGCAGCTTGATGTTTGGGAGGCTGAATCAGTGGGTACTGAATTACCTGATCAGGTGAGGCCACCAGTTTTGCTCTGCCGGCGAGAGAAGTCACAGGCTCTGCTCTCTGTTCAAGCACCCCTGTATGTAGGAGTGCTGAATGGGCTACCCAGCTTCCGGTATGTTCTGTTTAGGTTTTCTGGTTGGGCAGGCTGAAGACTGTACCCAGCAATGAGCAGGGCTGGGAATTGGATTCCCTGCCTGGGCAGAGTGGGAAGAGCAACTCTAAAACCAGTAAAGCTCTATTGGTTATCTTAACCCATGCTGACCCACGCCCCAGGTTTCCTGGTTGAACAGGGCCACTGAGTTTGCTCTGCAAACTATCGGCTCTGCCTACCCTTCTCTTGGCTTTACAGCCATTGGGTCACATAGTCTTCAGGGGGTTTTGCCATCCCCTCTGGTCAAGTGGGGATGGGAGACACTCTCCACAGTGGGTAGAACTGTGATTCAGCACCTTGCCTGAGCGTGGGCAAACCAGGCTCTAGGGCTGGCAAACCTCCCCCCTGGAGGATCCAGATCAGACAGATCTGCGCTTCACTGAGTTCTTTGATCCTAGCGTACCCCCAACTTTGTTCTGTAGATGAACCAAGCAGCTGGTTGGGACTATGACTTGGTCACTGCAGATATGAACCGGGTCTGTCAAGATCCATGTGCTGGTCATTGCCAGCCCCTCCCCTCCTCCATCACGGTCATATCCCCAGTAGTGGAGCCCCACACGTTCTCCTGCAATCCCTGTGGTTTGAGATCAGAGTAGGGGCTCCCACGAAGTGCCCCACAATGATGGTGGACGTGCTTGTTGCCCTCCTTGGGTTCTCCTTCCCCACTGGACAAACTGAAGGCTCAGAAGAGACCTCTCCATGTAGTGCTGTGCAGTGCTGGGGGGTGGGGGGGTGGGGAGGGAATGCAGGGAATGTGTAGCCGCTTCTCTTCCCTTCCAGTGTGGTCTGTCTTGGCCTCTGAGGTGCAGAGGGTGCTTTGGCCTCACCCCGCATGTGCCAGAATTCTCTCACCGGTATCTTGCTCATGAATAGATGTTAGTTGCTTTTCCGTGGGGGGGGGGGGTGGTGGAGGGGAGCGAACAACCTATGTCACCATCCTGGTGACATTATGCTCCACACTTGTAAAGGATTCATGGGTCAAAGGAGAAATCATAAGAAAAATTATTAAATATTTAGATTTAAATGAGCGTGAAATCTTTTTCCATCATGGCATTTGTGTAAACACACACAAATATATAGGTTATATATAAATATATGCTTACAAATACATAAATGTATAAACATATTTGTGCCTTTCTGTATGTGTGTGTGTGTATACACACACACAAATAGGATGATGGAAAATAAGAGTGAAAGGATAAGAAATATAGAAAAAAATAGAGGATGAGTCCAGAAGCTCTAACATCTAATTAATAGTTTTTCCATAAAAACATAAAGAAGAAAATAAAAGTGATGGTTTTATCATAGAAATAATTATAGAAATTTCCCTCCTACTGAACAACATGAGTTTCCAAATTGAATGGGCTTCCTAAGTTCCCAGGACAATAAAAGGAAAAGACCCACACCAAGGTACATTATGCTGAATATCCAGAATAATAGAGACAGATAAACATGACAAATATCTCAGAAACTTGAAAGAATTATATAAAACGATCAGGAAAAATATGCAGTCATTCTCAAGAAGCCACTGAAGAACATGCCCCATCAAAATAATAGCATAAACAAAGGGGAAAATACAGGATGCAGAAAACTAGTAGCCTGAACACTGGAGAAAGTTCCTTTTGCGTTTCTCCAATGGACCAGCCACTGGTACCTAGCATGACTGTGACAAGAAATCCCTGGACAACAGCCCCATTACAGGCAGAGAGCACAAGAGGTCTAGATTGGAAGAAGAAGATATAGAATTCTAGGAGGGTTATCTCTAAGAAGGAGAAAATCAAATACCTGATGTGTATGACCATAGTGAGAAAATATTTAAACTTAGGGAAGAGACCTTGAAAATGAAAGAATGATAAGAAAATAGAAAACTAAGGAAAACATAACTTTATTTAACTTTTTTATTAACTTTAAGAAGGAAAAAAATTGCAAATCAGGAAATGCAGTCACAGTACATTACATAGCTCTTTGGTGACTACAACTTATATATCCACATAATAATGCAAACACTGAATATTGACAATAAAAAATGATGACGCTCGTCCCATTAAGAGGATGGGGGGAGAGGAAGAATGTGGGAACAGATCTGATCTTCCATTAGAAAGTCAGTAGATAATAGTTAAACTGAAATATCAAGAAATTAAAATATAACATGTGAATTAGAAATAGAGATAAACACCCAAAGAAACTGTTAAAAAGTTGTCTTTATGGAGTGTGAATTAGGGATGGAGAAGGTGAGAAAGGGGTGCTTATTTCATTATAATCCTTGGTGACTCTTTAAGCTAAATATGTGTAGAATTCCATGGGTTATCACAAAATAAATATTTAGAGAGAATGTATATGCCTAAGTGAATATCTTAGGAAAAATGGAAATTAATGAGCTGAGTGCTCATTAATGCTGATTTGGTAAATGAACACAGTTAACTCCAAAAAAGTAAAAGGAAATAAATAATGAAAAATGATGAAATAAGAGAAAAATTAAAGAAATAAAAGAAGGATAGATAAAAAGCAAAGGCTGATTCTTTGAAATAAACAAATAAATCAGATTTTACTGATTTATAAATAAATCATTCTTTCCATAAGAAATAGGTCACTAGAGGTACAACAAAGTTTAAGACATCATGAAAGAATACCCTAGACCACTTTATGGCAACAAATTTGACAACTTAAATGGAGTGGAAAATATGAACTACCAAATTTAACTCAAAAAGAAATTGAAAACATGAGGACACACAAACATTACAGAAATTGAATCAATTGTCAATATCAGAAAATTTCCAGGACTAAAACCTTTCAAAGGTGAGTTTTACCAAAACCTTAAGAAACAGATAAGTCTTATTTTTACATTAACCCACTCAAGAAAATAGAGAAAGAAAACTCAACAACTCACTTTTTGAAGTTTATAAACCTTAAAAACAGATGGAATAGTATGAGAAAGACAGATCATCAGCCAATCTCATTTTGAGTAGTACCTCCAATTGACAAACTCTATTAGTTCTTTATACATTTCGGGCACCACTATAAGAGGTTTTGTTGTTATTGTTGTTTTCTAACAGCTTTATTCAGATATGATTAATATATAAAGAACTGTACTTATTAAATGTATAAAATTTGGTGAATTTAGACATATGTGAACACACATGATACTATTGCCATAATCAAGGTAACAGACATATCCAATACCTCCCAGTTTTCTTGGTCTCTTTGTTCTTGTTTTTGTGTTTTATTTCCTATGTGTGTGTGTGTGTGTGTGTGTGTGTGAACATTTAATATCAGGTCTGCCCTCAACAAATTTTGAAGTGCACAACACCATATTGTTAACCATAGGCACAATGTTGTACAGCCAATCTCTAGAATCTATTCATCTAGCATAACTGAAACTATACTCCTAGAATAACAACTCCCCATTTCTCTTGCGATAAGAGTATTAAAAGTGTCAACTTATTTAGTCTTCAAAACAGACTTATCAAAAGGATACTATTCTAATATTATTCTCATGTCTGTTTTATCAGTTAGAATAGTAAAATAGTTTGGAGTTAACTGTGTTCATTTACTAAATCAGCATCAAATTTGCCCATGATATCAACCAGGCAGTATTCCAGAGTTCTGTAATAGCGAAGCCTCATGCAGACTATGAATGGAGAATAAACTTGGTTCCGATTGGTCATTTTTTTAAATATGAAATTTATTGTCAAATTGGTTTCCATACAATACCCCTGACTGGTCACTTAAGGACACAGAGTTGCTACAGTGCAGGTGCACAGCTACACCAAAATAAAAATACTAGCCAACACAATAAAACAAGAAAAATAAATAATTATAAGTGCTGAAGAAGAAAAAACAAAATTCTTTTTAACAGGTGGTATAATTATCCATGTAAAAATATGAGAAAATACATAGACCAATGATTAGAACTTAATGAGTACTTCAGCAAGGTTACTGGAGAAAAGTTAATCATTTACTACATACCTGCAAAGTCTGTCAGGAATGTTACCTTTTAAAACTTTCATCCGAATTACAACCAAAGCTACAAAGTACCCAGAAATAAATCTAACAAAGAATTGCAAGATATTGAGAAAAATGATAATTACTTTTTTTAAAGCTATTACAGAAGACTTAAAAAGAAAAATACTATGCTCATGGACAGGAAAACTCACTATTCTAACAAAGGTAATTTCCCCAAAATAGACCTGTAAGTTTAATGCTATTCTAATCATGAGACTAACCATATTTTTCAAAGTTGACAAACCTTATACTTCATTTAAAGAAGTAAGACTCAAGTTTGAGAGAGAAAAAGAGAGAGAGAGAGGGAGGGAGAAAGAGAGAGAGAGAGAAAGAGAGAGAGAGTGTGTGTGTGTGTGTGTGTGTGTGTGTGTGAATGGCGGAGTGGCAGAGGAAGAAGGAGAAAGAGAATCTTAAGCAGCCTCCATGTCCAGTGCGGGGGAAGGGACCCCACATGGGGCTTCATCTTACCACTCTAAGATCATGACCTGAGCCAAAATCAAGAGTCTGCTGCTTAACCAACTGAGCTACCCAGGTGTCCCATGATGCAATTTTGAAGATGAGTAAAGTGAAAGAAAGAATAAGAAACATTCCCGACCAAATATTAAGACTTATTACAAAGCCATAATAATGTTTGAAATTTTCGGGCTGATGAAAGAATTCACAAATAAACTTGTAAAGCAATAGAGAGCTTAGAAATGAAGCAATAGATAGATGATTGATAGATAGATAGAAAGATAGATATAGAAACTTGGTATATAACAGATGTTGTATTGTGAATCAAATTCAAATCCCTACTTAATAATTCTGGAAAGTCCTTTATTCAATTCCTACTCATCTTTTACTCAAAATAAAAAAAAAAGCTAGTAGATTAAAGATCTAAATGAGAAAGAAAACTACAAAACTTTTAGAAGACAATATATGAGACTATTTCGCTGAAACCAAAGTAAGGACAGATGTCTAAAACAAGATGAAACCCATAAATTATAAAAAATAAAAACTGTTAACATTGACAAAGTTAAAATAAAATTTTCTCTATGATAAAAGCATCATAAATATTGTTAAAAGAGAACTAGAGTCTAGGGGGAATATTTGAATTGTGTACAATAGACAAAGAATTACAGTCAATCCTCATTATTTGTAGAGTCCAGATTTGTGAATTCACCTAGTTGCTAAAATTTATTTGTAACCCCAAATCAATACTTGCAGCACTTTGTAATCATTCACAGTCATGCCCAGAGAAATGAACGTTTCGGGGTTTTTTTTTTTTTTAACATTTATTTTTGAGACAGAGAGAGACAGAGCATGAACAGGGGAGGGGCAGAGAGAGAGGGAGACACAGAATCGGAAGCAGGCTCCAGGCTCCGAGCCATCAGCCCAGAGCCTGACACGGGGCTCGAACTCGCGGACCGCGAGATCGTGACCTGAGCTGAAGTCGGACGCTTAACCGACTGAGCCACCCAGGCGCCCCGAGAAATGAACGTTTTGAATCATCCAACGTGACATTCCCGGTCCCGGTCAAACAAGGCTATATCTGCCTTCTTGTTTCAGCTCTCATACTTTAATAAGTGTCCTTGTTGAGATTCTATTCTATTCACAGTTTCCCAATTCGGGGATTGTCGATGTTTTATTTTTAAAACGTCCCCTGAGCATAGCGTTAAAGGACCAGCTAGTGTGTTACTAAGACCAAGAAGCCTATGGTGTGCTTTATGGAGAAAATACATGTATTATCGAAGCTTCATCCAGACATGAACTGCAGTGCTGTTGGTCATGAGACTCATTTGTGTTCATAAATCAACAATACACGTTAAATAAGGTGTCTTTAAACAAAAACAAAAACACACATTATGCACTGATTGGTTGACAAAAATGTCGTGGTCAAAGGCTCACAGGAACCTAACCCTGCATTCCCCCTAGGAGCAATGGTTCGGCGTTCACAGTGACTTTGTAGAACACTTTGTAGAATAAGGAGAATTAACTGTACTTTCATGAATCTATAAAGATCTACAGATGGAAAGAAAAAGACAAACAATCTAATAGAAACGTGGCAAAGTATTAAGACGCAAAAATATCTGAAATGCCAATAAACGTGAAAAGACACACAGCTTCCCTATCCGTAATGGAAATGAAATTCGGGGCTCCTAGGTGGCTTAGTTGAGCATCCAACTCTTGGTTTTAGCTCAGATCATGATCTTAGGGTTGTGGGATCAAGCCCCATATTGGGCTCCACACTGAGCATGGAGCCTGCTTGAGATTCTCTCTCCCTCTCTCTCTCTCTCTCTCTCTCTCTCTCTCCTTCTGCCCCTCTCCTCCACTCTTTCTCTCTCTCTCTCAAATAAACTTTTAAAAGTGCAAAATAAAACCACAGGAGGGACACATGGGTGGTTCAGTTGGTTATACGTTTGACTCTTGATTTCGGCTCAGGTCCTGATCTCATGGTTTGTGGGATCAGGTCCTGCGCTGGGCTCTGCCCTGACAGCATGGAGCCTGCTTGGGATTCTCTCTCTCCCTCTCTGTCCCTTCCTCACTCACACATGCTCTCTTTCTCTCTATCTCTCAAGATAAATACATACATATTTAAAATTTTCAAAAAAACGGGCGCCTCAGTGGCTCAGCATCTGACTTTGGCACAGGTCATGATCTCATGGTTCGTGAGTTTGAGCCCCGCATCGGGTGAGGACAAGCCCCACTTTGGGCGAGCCCTACGTCTCTCTCTCTCACTCTCTCTCCCTCTCTCTCTGCCTCTTACTCACTTGTGTCCTCTCTCTCTCAAAAAAAAATTTTTAATAAATAAATTAAAAAATTGCAAACAAACAAAAAGTACCACAGGATGTCTTTTCATACCTATCAAATTAGCAAAAATACAATACTCACATTGACAAAAAGTTGGAGGAAATAGAACTCTCTCATATGTGCATTTTTGTTGGAATCGTAACTTTGTTTAACTAACTTGGAGACCAATGTGGCAATATCTATTATGTCTGATGATGTCTAATTCCTATGACCCAAGAAATCTACTTCAGCTAGACACCTTAGAGAGCCCAATGGAAAATGGATAAGATCATTATTGGCTCACTGAATGAAAAAAATGAACTGTCTACATGTGCATTAATTGGCAACAAGTAAATTCCATGTCATACATTAGTGAAAATCAATAAATGCACATATATCAACATAGATGCATCTATATCAACATAAACAAATCTCAAAAACACTTTGCAGACTGAAAACAAGCTATAAAAAATGTATGGCAACTAGGAGCACCTGAGTGGCTCAGTCAGTTAAGCATCAGACTCTTGATTTCGGCTCAGGTCATGATCTCACGCTGGTGAGACTGAGTACCATGTGGGGCTCCGTGCCAGACATGGAGTCTGCTTCAGATTCTCTCTCTCCTTCTCCCTCTGCCCCATCCCAGCTCGCTCGTTCTCTCTCTCTCAAGAAATAAATGTATCACAACTATATACATTTTTAAAGCACATACATACTATTATTTATGGATACCCAAAGACCTGCATAAGAACGACCCAAAGATACATGTTACTTTGAAGAGGAAGGAAACCATATTGGGGGAGGGTCAATAATAATAAATAATATTAATACTAAAAACTTGCCTATAGTATAAATATATTCACTTAATCTTCAAAATAGTCCTATGAGGGAGGTAAAATATTTTTTTTTAAGTAGACTCTACACCCAACATAGAGCTTGAACTCACAACCTTTTGAGTTCAGACCTTTTTCTTCAGTATGAAGAAATTTTGTATAAAGCTCACAAAATGTGATCTTATTAAACTAGAATTTTGAAAAGTAGAAAACCGGTTTTTAAAAAAAGAAGAAAGGGGCACCTGGGTGGCTCAGTCAGTTAAGCGTCCGGCTTTGGCTCAAGTCGTGATCTTGTGGTTCATGAGTTTGAGCCCCACATCGGGCTCTGTGCTGACAGCTCAGAGCCTGGAGCCTGTTTGATTTTCTCTCTCTCTCTCTCTCTCTCTCTCTCTCTTTCTCTGTCTCTCTCTCTGCCCCTCCCCTGCTCACAGTCTGTCTCTCCCTGTCTCAAAAATAAATAGGCATTAAAAAAAGAGGAAGAAATAGCTGATTTAAAAGTTAAGAAGCATAATTGCACTGAATCGTTGACCCTTGATGATAGAAAATTATATGTTTGTCAATATGTTATACATCAAATATAGGTTTAAAAGATGAAGTAGTCACACAATTACACCAGGGGCCAGTACTGGTATGCCGTGCTAAAAATATTTAAAATATTTAAATATTTGCAAACTAAGTCACAACATTTAAAAGATTATTTGGCAAGAACCAATAATTTCCGCCCAGTTATATCAACATAGAGGGATCGAACACAAACAGCTCATCCAGAAAAACTTCTTTTGACAGTTTCCATTTAAGATACACATGGAGCAAAGAAATGCAGAGCGAAGAGCAGGAGTACTTCCCATGGCTGCTGGGGCGAACGGGCTCCAGCCTCCAGCTATTGGCGGGAGGGAAGGGAGTCAAATCCGCTTCTCCGCCCCCCTGCAACCCTCCCCAATCTCATTTCTCTCTCTCCCCCGCAGAGAACCAACATCCTGGATTTGGTTTTTGATATTTCCCTGCACTCATTTGGTTTGTTTGTTTGTTTTTAAGTAAGAATGTGTATAATTTTAATTGGAATATAGTACTGGTTTGTATTTTTTACACTTTTTTAAATGTTTATTTGTTTTTTAGAGAGAGAGAGCGCACAAGAGGGGAAGGGGCAGAGAGAGAGAGAGACACAGAATCTGAAGTAGGCTCCAGGCTCTGAGCTGTCAGCACAGAGCCCAAGGTGGGGCTTGAACCCAGGAACCGCAAGATCATGACCTGAGCCAAAGTCAGACGCTTAACGGACGGAGCCACCCAGGCGCCCCTTGTATTTTTTAAACTTTCAACAGAGGTACTCTTGCATACTTCTTTCTGTAACTTACCACTTTGTCCAGTCATATCTTTGATACTTACCTATGTTAATAACTAGAGCTCTCAGGGCTCCTGGGCAGTTCAGGTGGTTGGGTGTCCAGCTTCTGTTCAGGTCATGATCTCGCAGTTCACGAGTTCAACCCCCACTTCAGGCTTGGTGCCGACAGCTCAGAGCCTGGAGCCTACTTCGGATTCTGTCTCCTTTTCTCTCTGCCCCTCCCCAGCTCTTTCTTTCTCTTTCTCTCTCTCTCAGAAATAAACATTTAAAAAGGTAAAAATAATTAGACCTCTCTTTATTTATTTCCATAAAAAGTATGTAATATTCCATTATATAAAAAGGAGCACCGTTTGTTTATCCATTCTCCTAGACTTTTTAGACATTTCCAACTTTTTACTTTAGTAAATAGTGATCATTTTTACACATATATACCTCACTTAAGAATGGAATTATGGTGTAATACGCTATTGGGGATTTTTAATTTTATCATAATGCTCAGAAAGTAATAGTACCAATCCTTACCTCCCCTCACCACCCGCCCCCCCCCCGCACCGAGCAAAGCATTTCTTTTGCCTTAGAATTTCAGTACATGTTTGCCTATCTGGTGCGTGAGAAACAGTATACACTGAAGCTCCCACTGGCATTTATTTGCCTGATAAATGGGGAAGTTGAGCATCTGAGTATTGTTTTGGTTTTTTTTTTATGGCTCGTCTCTTTATATCTTCTGCCTATTTTCTGTCGGGTTATTTGTCTTTCTTGACTTTTAGTTTATTGTATATTTTTTATACTTAAGCCTTGTCAACTGATTCAGTGAAAATATTTTTTTCCAGTCTTTTGTTTTCTAACTTTGCTGATGGTGCCTTTTGATGTATAATAGTCGCCCCTGATCCCGAACGGATACGTTCAAAGACCCCCTGTGGATGTCTGAAACTGGATTGTACCAAACCTGTAGACACTATGTTTTTTCCTACTATAAATTTAATTTACAAATTGGGCACAGTAAGAGATAAGGAACCACAATAATAAAATAGGGCCGTTATGACAATATACCATAATAAAATTATGGAAATGTGAATATCGTGTCCCAGTGGACTTACCCTTCTTCTTGGGATCACGTGAGGCGGCAGAATGGCCACGCCAGGAGATGGAGGTGAACGAGGCAGGCATCAGGACGTGACCTTGGGCTCCTATTGACGTTCTGACCATTCGTCCCAAGGAGGATCATCTGCTTCCAGACCACAACTGACTGCAAGTTTCTGAAACCAAAAACCGCAGATAACAGGGAGCGCTCTACTAAAATGTTCGTTGTTTCTTAAATTTATTAATTACAACTTGTGCTCTCTGTTCTTGTTGTTCTTTTATTCCCCCAAATCCCTCCTGGCTGTGATTTTATAAAATGTTGCCCTATCTTTCCCAAAACTTTCAAAATATGTTTTTTTCCCCAAAATTCCGAAGCTCTACCTCTAGTGTGTGTGTGTGTGTGTGTGTGTGTGTGTAATAGTGTGAAATGTCTTTTACTTTTGTCCACATCCATTAATGTATTTTGCCTATTCCTTACCTTTTAAGATAGAGTAGATATTATCAGAGTTGACAGGTGAGGAAAATAAAAACCTGGAATATATTTGATTGACCCAAGGACACACAACTTTTCAGAACCAGGAAAATCAAAGCATCTCTATCTAAATGACCCCCAGACGGGGGCGCCTGGGTGGCGCAGTCGGTTAGGCGTCCGACTTCAGCCAGGTCACGATCTCGCGGTCCGTGAGTTCGAGCCCCGCGTCAGGCTCTGGGTTGATGGCTGGGAGCCTGGAGCCTGTTTCCGATTCTGTGTCTCCCTCTCTCTCTGCCCCTCCCCCGTTCATGCTCTGTCTCTCTCTGTCCCAAAAATTAAAAAAAAAAAAAAAATAAATGACCCCCAGACGTATCAAGTTCATCAACATTTAAATCTGTAATCTTATCTCTACCGTTCACTGCCCCCCCCCACTCCCCTATCCCCCACTGCCTCCCACGCCCCCGCCCCCACTGCTCCTCCTTCCACGGAGTCCCCTGCTCTGGGAACTGGCCCTGCTCCTGGCCCAGCACCCAAAGGCATATTGGGTTTCCATACTGGGTTTCCATATTGGGTTTCCATATTGGGTTTCTCTCCATACTGGGTTTCCCAAAAGCTGCCTGGGCCCCTCCCCCACCACCACCGGAAATTAGAACATCAGTATGGGGGTGGTCAGGCACTGATGGTCCCTAAAAGCACCCCAGCTGATTTTCGTATTTAGCAGGGCTGTAAACCACCAGAGCAGCGCCTGCTCCCACCCTACCCCACCCCCCCCCCCCCCCCCACCCCCCCCCCCCCCGCCCCTGACCGTCCCTCCAATTTGGTGATACCTGGAGATATTTTGGGTGGTTCCACTGGGGGAGCGATAACGTCATCTAGAGGCCAGGGATGCTACTGAAAATCCTGCCAGGTCTCCCCACTTCTCCCCCCCCACCCCCGTATGTGACCCAAAATGTCCACAAGTGGGGTTGAGAAACCTGGACCCAGAGTATTGTCGCCTCAACCCTTGCTGTTCAAAGTGTACTTGCTGATCGTGTCTGCCACCAGGAAGCTTGTTACCCGAGTGGGGACTGGGATCTCTGCCCTTCCCCACACCCTCCCAGTCAGAATCTACATTATAATAGGCTCCCTGGGTAATTCCTGTGCAGGTTGAACTTTGAGAGGCCTTGCACCGACTGGACTGCTCTCTCTCTGGCTCCCCCTGCAACTCCAATGGGATAACCAGTCCTACCCCACCATTTCTTACCTGTCTCTGAAAGTCCCCTTGCCTTCTACCCCTCGAGTAACTTTCTCAGTGCAGGACATCACTGCTTGTCATCTCGCTTATGGCAATAACATTCCAGGCTGACCACCCTCTCCTATCCTAGCAGAGATGTTCACCCTTGGTGGAATTACCGAGCACTTCAAGCCGGAAAGAAAGAGCTGGACTTTCCCAGGGCAAAGCCTGCTCACACAGGCACACACCCACACTCACGTACCCCTGCCCCACCGCATACAACTTCAAAGGATTCGCAGAACCCCGAAAGCCCTCCACAGACGCTTCTAGGTAAGGAACCCCGCCTTAGTCTCCGAGCAGAGGGCTTATTCTAAAATGCAGATGTGATCATTTGAAATCCCCTTCTGAAAGTTCTAGCTCTTCACACAGCCTGCTCCAGCCGACCGAGCCTCAGCAGTTGCCCTGTGCGCCGGTACTCTGCACACCTCAGTCTGCGGATGCCCCTTCCACGGTCTGACACACCCTTCCTCTCTTGGGTGCCTGCCTCAACCCTCCTCTTCGAGACTCGGTTCAAGGATGATTCTCCCGGAGAAACCTTTTCGGACCACTCACCCCATCCTCACTTCTACTCCGAGTTAGATTCTCCTTCTCTGTGGCCCTCAGCTCCAGGCGCTTCTATCTGCCATAGCATTTCCAAGAGCATATGGCGTTGTGGGGTTTCCTTTTTTTTTCCTGATTATCCCATCACATCTGAGCCAGCAAACGTATTTTTCATGTCTGCGGCCCCTGTGTCTGGCATGAACAAGAGCTCAATAAAAGTGGCTACTAAGTTTGAAAGGGGGAGGAGTAGACAGAGTGGGACAGAGAATCTGAAGAAGGTTCCGCGCTGACAGCAGCGATCCCAAGATCATGACCCGAACCGAAGTCGGATGCTCAACTGACTGAGCCACCCAGGTGCCCTGTAATGTTATTTCTTTTTCTTTTTTATTTTTTTTAATGTTTATTTTTGAGAGAAAGAGAGAGAGAGAGAGAGAGAGTGAGTGGGGAGGGGCAGAGAGACAGGGAGGCACAGACTCTGAAGCAGGCTCCAGGCTCCGAGCTGTCAGCACAGAACCCGACGTGGGGCTCGAACCCACAAGCCGTGAGATCACGACCTGAGCCAAAGTTGGGAGCTTAACCAACCGAGCCACGCAGGCGCCCCTATAATGCCTTATTTCTTAATCAAGGTGGTAAGTGTCTGGGTGTTCATGATATGATTCTTCAAACATTTTTATATTTCTGGGGACGCCTGGGCAGCTCAGTGGGTTAGACTCGAGTTCAGCTCAGGCCATGATCTCACGGTTCGTGAGATCAAGCCCCGAGTCAGGCTCTGAGCTAACGGTGAGGGTCTGGTTGGGATTCTCTCTCTCCGTCTCTCTCTCTCTCTCTCTCTCTCTCTCTCTGCCCCTCCCCTGCCCATGCACACATTCTGTCTCTGTCTCTCCAAATAAGTAAACTCTAAAAAAAGTTTTTAAAAATTTTGTATTCCTGAAACATTTTGTACTTACAAGGAAAAACGATTAAAGGTACAATCATGATAAACAAGTGAATGTCTCGATGTCCCCTGGGTTCTGTGGAAATGTACCCCCAGATCTGTATTCCTGTAACATTGCTTTCTGGGACCCAGTCCTGACTTCCCCAAGAGCCCTTGTGTGGGAATGATAAACCGTTCTCAGCTGGTTCCAGGAGGTGAGAATTTAGAAACATTTTTCTGTGTTTGAGTGTCCAGGTGAAAAAAAAAAAAAAAAAAACTCATCAAGGGCAGAAGAAACAGAACTTGAATGAGGATAAGAGAGAAAGACTGGAGCCAAAAATTTGACACAGAAAACATGTTAATAACCTCACGGAGGTTATGACCTGGAGTATTCTGTTTATTTAAAAGCGATGGGAACCTCACTAACACTAGATTACCACTTTCCACGTAAAACCAGAATCTACACACTCCCCGTCCTCATCTAGAGAGAGATCAGAAATCTTGTTTACTAAGAACAGAGCATGCTCATTACAGAAAGGGCTTTTACCAACAACTTTAAATTCTTCCAAGGCTGTGTTGTTTTCTATCACCTACCTTTTTGCCATTACCATAACCTATTTCTCTCAGCCCTCTAACGCAAACAAACAAAAATGTCATTTGCTTATAAAATATCACCTCGTTTTCACTTTGATTTACTGCCCTCTGGCTACCCGTCCCCTGGCCCCGGGCCAAGTCGTCAGGCTCCCCGGGCTGCCTTGGCAAGGGAGGGTTCTGGAACCGCAGCTCAGGAAGTCTGCTGGGGCCTGTGTCACGTGCCCCCCTGTGTGTCAGCTGCCATCTGTCCCGCTTGCTCTCCTTGGATGGGGCAGAGGCTCAGTCCGCAGCCCCCACGAAAGGGTAGGGAGGCAAGGCCTTTCCAGGGACCGACTTACAGGAAACAGCCGCTACGCATCTGAACGTGTTGACAAGGGCCTATCCCAGGAAAACAACAACTACCAAAACAAGACTACTCTCTTCTCTTCCAAGGACCCTAAGTCCTCAGTCTGGGAATCATTTCCTTGCTATCTGCGTGAGTCTGAGCTGCACGCGACTGGGTCACAACAGACAGCAAGGATCACCGAGGACCAAGTCCACAGACTCATCCGTAAGCTTCTTGGATCTTACAGAAAGAGCACATTCTGCAAGCGTCGGGGGGTTGGTGTCGTAGGGTTCGAAATCAGTTCTGCTCCCACTGGCTCTACGTCCAACAAGTTCCAGAACCTCACTGAGTGTCAGCTTCCTCCCCCATACGATTCGAATGGAGATGAAAACAAATCCTCTCCCTGCGGCCTCCCACTCCTTTCCTTTACCTCATTTAGGGAGAAGTTCTGCCTGAATTATCAAAGGATGGTTTTAAGACTTCCAATTCTCTTTGTGCTACGAAGAGAATTTTTAAGAGTTAGAAGTTGTTCTTGGCATTGAGACAAGTTCTCCAAGAGGAAACAGCTCCAGATTGATATTTTCCCAGAGTCGCACTATAAGAACCCATCATGGTAGAATATTTATTAGGAAGACATATTTTTCTCCCTTTGGAGCATGTGCCCTTCGAACATACATTCTGTAACAGTTTGAAAAAAATAAGAAAAAAAATATTTCTATGATGCAGTTCTTACTCTTTTTTAATCCTTATTCATTTATTTTGTGAGAGAGAGAGAAAGAGGGAGAGCACGAGCAGGGGAGGGGAAGTGAGAGGGAGAGAGGGAGAGACAGAAGGAGAGAGAGAGAAGCGAGAGAGAGAGAATCCCGAGCAGGCCCCGTGATCAGCTAGACGTGGGGATTGATCTCGTGAACCGTGAGATCATGATCCCAGCTGAAATCAAGAGTCAGATGTTTGATGGAACCACCCAGGTGCCCTAGCTCTTACTTTTTTAAGATAGTAGTAAGAAAAAAGATCGGTTTGGGATCCCTGCTCAATTGCACATAGCATCAATTAACATCCCTGTAGTACAAAATCTCATGTGCATACGCTTGCACACACAGACCTGTGTATACGGAAGTTACGTGTATTAGAATAGAAACTAATGTGTTGTGTAACAACCTTGGAATGCTTTATCCTTCAGCGTTGTGGACGCTGTCTCTTCACCTGGCGGATAAGCCAATGGATCACCCCAAAAGAATACATGGTGTGCGATTTAATTCTGATCAATCAAACATCAATATGATGCTTTGCAAATGCAAAAACATTTGCATCCAAGGATCTATTCATGTCTCAGGCTCTGAGGTCAATTATTGTCTTCCATTAAACAACTTCCTGTTTTGCTCTATGGTATCGTTTATCACGCTGGACTCTTTGACTGCACTATTTTTGTTCAGCTTTTTTTCTCCCAACAGGATCGTTGCACCTGAACAAGAAACTGATTTTTTTTTCTTTAAATCTAGTTTTCTCACAGAATCAATGACATAAGAGGATTAATTGTTTGTTTTCAGTCCTGACTTTTGCTCCCCCGGATCTATTTTTTGAAACCAATTTTATTTTGGGATGTCCTGACTGGGATGATACTAAATTGGAAAGCCTGGTGCAAATTTTATTGACCTCCATTTCCTACTATAAAGGATGTTCCCCGCTAATCTGTCATCTACAGGGCAGACAAAGGCCAGAGGCCAGGGAAGCCAAGCCAGATGGTGTGTTCAAGGAACCCAGGGCCAGAATCTTTATGTTTTGTCGGTTTGTTTTGAAATAAATGGTCAACTAGAAGGAGGAAAAAAACATTTGGGCATCCTTCTTCTTATTCTCAGCTCTAGCCAAACTAAATGCTGATTGTATTACGTATGGCAAACACAACATCTGAGAACGGGTACTTACTTACTGAATGTTGCTTGAATATGATAGAATGAATGGATGTAGTGACAAATGCAGAAGTGAATAACAGATGGAGAGATAGATGAATGGATGTACGTATGGTTAGGTAGACGAGTGGAGGAATAAATGAATTAATATTATCAATGGGTTGTTTATTCAAACAATGCAGAAAAATCAAAAAGATAGAAGTTACTCCTTAGAAAACTATGTAACTTACAAAGTGAATATCACCTCCTCTACCTTTCAGAGAAAAACAACGTTCACGGTATTGTCCATATTCTTTCCTATTTTGTCATATTATAGGTCATGTATTTACCTAGATTACTTATCCATCATCTACCTATATCACTAATTTCTATAGTCACATTGTCTATAGTGATCTACATCTCTCTTTTGCCATTTATGTATCATTGACATGTGGTCCTATCAGTGTAGACACCTACCTTGTTCTCTTTTTTTTTTTTTAATTTTTTTTTTAACGTTTATTTATTTTTGAGACAGAGAGAGACAGAGCATGAACGGGGGAGGGGCAGAGAGAGAGGGAGACACAGAATCGGAAGCAGGCTCCAGGCTCCGAGCCGTCGGCCCAGAGCCCGACGCGGGGCTCGAACTCACGGAGTGTGAGATCGTGACCTGAGCTGAAGTCGGACGCTTAACCGACTGAGCCACCCAGGCGCCCCTACCTTGTTCTCTTTTAATGACTGCATGGTACTCTACTGTGCAGATACACCATTTATAATTCAGTCCGACTCCTATTAAAAATTAAACTGTTTTCAATTTTTACACATTACCAGCAATATTGCAATGTACTTCCTTGTACATATGTGACCGATGATCTGTATTTTTGAATTTTTAATATCCTTTGCTATTTTCCCTATTGGTTTGTTTGTCATTTTTTCTTTATAGAAATTCTGCATACGAAGGGTTAGTGCCTGGGTGGTTCAGTCAGTTAAGCATCCCATTCTTGATCTCAGCTCAGGTCTTGACCTCAGGGTTGTGTGTTCAAGCCCCGAGTTGGGGTCCACGCTCAACTTTTAAAAAAAAATCTGCACATTAGGAATTCTAAGGTTTTGCCATTTATGTGTGTGACAAATATCTTCTCTCAACCTGTCACTTGCCTTTTAAGCTCACTGTTGGCATTTTTCACTGCCTGATGTTTTTCTTTTAAGTTTCTTTATTTATTTTGAGAGAATGATGGAGAACGTAAGAGGGGCAGGGAGAGAAAGAGGGATTCCCAAGCAGGTTCTACACTGTCAGCTGGAGCCCAGTGCAGGGCTCAGTGTGGGACTCGAACCCATGAACTACATGATCATGACTAAGCTGAAGTCGGACGCTTAACCGACTGAGCCACCCAGGTGCCCTACTATTTAATGCTTTGAAGTGCTTTTGTAGCCAAATCTATTTTTTCTTTCATTGATTTTTCTTCTAGACAATCATAAGAAATTCTCCCAACTCTGAGTCTATAAAAATGTTTGTCTATATTTGATTGTAATACTTTTTTGATAGAGACATTTAATGATGGCTGAATTGCCACATGCGTTACCACATTTTCCAGCCTGTCTTAGAATTAGGTTGTAAGCAGATCACTTGTTGCAGCCAATAGGGTGTGGACAGAAGGAACACATACAGCCTATGTCATTTCTACCCCTGGCCATAAATACCCCTGTCTGCCTTTCCATCTCTCTCTTCTTACCTCAAAACCAAATATTCCAACGAGCACAGGAACAATTAGAAGCAGCTTCAATACTTAAATTATCATCTGAAAGGAACTGCGTATAATTAAGGCACCTTGCTTAATCATGACACTTTCCTATGTTAAGTCACTGTGATCCTAAGATATTTTTGCTATTACATGTAGTTACTTTACAATACCGTATAGTTTGTTTCTACATTTAGATGCTCAGTTCCTCTATCATTTTTTTTTAATTTTTCTAATGTTTATTTATTTTTGAGACAGAGAAAGACAGAGCATGAACGGGGGAGGGTCAGAGAGAGAGGGAGACGCAGAATCCCAAGCAGGCTCCAGGCTCGGAGCTGTCAGCACAGAGCCCGACGCGGGGCTTGAACTCACGGACCGTGAGATCATGACCTGAGCCGAAGTCGGAGGCTTAACCGACTGAGCCACCCAGGCGCCCCATCCTCTATCATTTTTATAACAATGTGCAAGTGGGAGAAATTCTATTTTCTTTAAAATAACTTCATTATCATAATAGTAAACCCACATATACAAATGTCTTTTTCTGCATTCCTTGTAATGTACCACTGATCTATTTATCTATTTTTGTATCATTGCCCAACTGTTTTGATTTCAATACTTATATATTTGAAGATCTTAGAGAGCAAATCCCCCATCATGTTTCCTCTTTCTCAAATCCTTATATTTCTTTAAATTATATATTAATATAGATTAAAATATATGTTATATATTTCTTATATTTCTTAAATTCTTCTTTATTCTTCCAAATAAATATTGGAATCAACTTGTTTATTTCCCCAAAACAATCTCTTGAGCTACTAATCAAATTTGCATTAAAGTTGTACATTAATTGGAGGAAAAACAGCACCTGTATGCTATTTAGTCTTTCCATGAGGAATTATGATATTTTTTTTAGTCCTATCGTACATCCTTTAATAAAAGTATAATTCTCTTATTAAGTAATTCTTAGGTGTTTCACAGGCTAATTTTGGCTTTATCTTGAATATGATTTTCCATATTTCAGTTTCTAATTGTCGAACGCTGATAAAAATAAAAGTAATATTTCTTTTTGTATTTTGTTTTACATATTGCCATCCTATTAATTTTCTTATTGATTTAACAATTTCTGTTGAATATATTGGATTTTTAGAAACATCGCATATTATCTGCAACTAATAACTGTGTTTCTTTCTTTTCAAGGTAATTTTCTTTGATTCGTATTTTACATAAAGCTTTGTTTAAAAAGGGAATTAGAACTTGCTTCAAAAAATAATTATTTGCTTTTTCTGGTCATCTAATGATATAATCATGATTTTTCCCTCACATTTTTAAATATAATAAGTAAGGTTAATATATTTTCTCTTTTTTTGCTTTTTATTTATTTTTCGAATTATTTTTTTCTTTTTTTTTAAATGTAATTTATTGTCAGATTGGCTTACATACAACACCCAGTGCTCATCCCATCAAGTGCCCTCTTCCCTGCCCATCACCCACTTTCCCCTCCCTTCCACCCCCCATCAACCCTCAGTTTAGTCTCAGTAATTAAGAGTCTCTTATGGTTTGCCTCCCTCCCTCTCTGTAACTTTTTTCCCCCCTTCCCCTCCCCCATGGTCTTCTGTTTCGTTTCTCAGGATCCACATATGAGTGAAAACATATGGTATCTGTCTTTCTCTGCCTGACTTATTTCACTTAGCATAACTCTCTCCAGTTCCATCCACGTTGTTACGAATGGCCAAATTTCATTCTTTCTCATTGCCAGGTAATATTCCATTGCATATATAAGCCACATCTTCTTTATCCATTCATCAATTGATGGACATTTAGGCTCTTCCTATAATTTGGCTATTGTTGAAAGTGTTGCTGTAAACATTGGGGTACCCATCTTACAGTTTATCCATAAACCCTACCAAGTTTATGGAATTGCATAGAAGGTTAACTTTGAGCAACTAGAAACTACCTATTCCTCAGGAATTGAGGAATAATTTAATAAATTAATGGGATAGCAACATTATGAAATATATGCCCACTAAAAAAAATACCCATAAAAATAAGGTACATACCTAATTCTCAGTCAAAATCTTTAACAATTTCGTTAGATTTAGTGTTCTATGTTACCGAAGAGCTCAACAATAAGAAGGAAATTTTTCTTCTCTCAAATGTAAACATTGATCATACCCAATGGTGCAACTTCTGACAGGCATACCACTACCTAGCATATGATTTGGAAGTATGATTCTGCTCTTATGTTAGAAACAGAGTTGTTGTCAATCGTTACTTTGAACACCGATGTTACACAATAAAGCAAGCAAAATCCATAAAATATCACATGACAGATTCACTATATAGTTCCTTGAATTGTTTATCAGTGTTTTATCTGTAATTCTTTTTCTTCCCCACTGATGCTGATTCCTTCAGCATCTTATTATTCTTTTTTTTTAATTTTTTTAACGTTTATTTATTTTTGAGACAGAGAGAGACAGAGCATGAACAGGGGAGGGGCAGAGAGAGAGGGAGACACAGAATCGGAAGCAGGCTCCAGGCTCTGAGCCATCAGCCCAGAGCCCGACACGGGACTCGAACTCATGGACCGCGAGGTGGTGACCTGAGCTGAAGTCGGACACTTAACCAACTGAGCCACCCAGGCGCTCTTTATTATTCTTTTCATTATCCTATTTATGAGCTTATAGGAGTCACTCAGTAAATATGTATTAACTTATTGGAAGTCATTCTTTAAAAAAAAACTGTCAACTATTTATTACTATACTCATTTTCTATTCCAAAATCTATCAAATTCCTACAATGTGGTCATTCAGGGCTCATGTGCCAGGATTTAGTTAGCCAGGGGCTTGTAGAAGTTTGGGTAGGTAATAATAAAGGGAAAACAAAGCAACTGACCTTTCTCTTGAACTTGTGTGTTATGACACATGCATGGTGTGTGAGGCTTTTTGTCATGTGGTCTCATGTAATCCTCATCCCAGCCTTAAAGATGACTGCCACCATCCTTATAAAAGTAATGTTTCCCAGGTGTTTGGCATTGAACTAAGAATTTTCACAGATACTTTTAAGAATACCACCTTCAGAAGATTATTCTTTTTTTTAATGTTTGTTTAATTTTAAGAGAGAAAGAGCATGTGCACTCACGAGCAGGGGAGGGGCAAAGAGAGAGGGAGAGAAAGAATCCCAAGCAAGGCTCCATGGTCAGCATGGATCCCAACGCGGGGCTCAGTCTCATGACCACGAAATCATGACTTGACCCAAAATCAAGAGTCGGATGGCCAACAAAGTGTGCCTGCCACCTAGGCACTCCTGGAAGATTCTTCTTTGATGGGACTTCAAAGTCCCCACTCATTCCATTTTCCGAAGTGCCCCTTGAGGACCCCTAGATGGTGATGCCATAGCTGAGAGGTGACCCCAAGTCCATCTTTCCACCACATTGGATCTCATTGCTATGGTCAGAGCATGGCAGCGGGGAACCCAGGAGCAGGGACCAGGCTCGATTCTCATATGCAAGCAGCAAATGGAACTGGGCAGATCTGCCCAGGCCCCCATCGGTGTAGGCTTCGGAAGTATCACTGTAATTGATCCTGGGACAGCAAGAGTGGACACCTAACCCTAGATTAAAAGTCACAAACTGAAGGCCTGAGGGCCAAATGAGGCCTTGGACTCATTTTATTTAGTCAGTGCTTTGAAAAACTGAGCCAGGAAGTTCTGATTTTCAGTTTCTAGTTGCAAATGTAACGAGCTGGGAAGTCACCACTCTGCCCAAACAAGTAAAAAGTGAAACAGACTGAAAAACCAACAGCCCCTCTTGGAAACTCTGTACCCATTAGACACTAGCTCGTCGTTGCCCCCATCCCATAGCCCCTGGCCACAATTCTCCTTCCGATCTCTATGATTTTCACTACTCTAGGTATCTCATATAATGGGATTATATCGCATTTATTTTTTTTGTGACCGGCTCATTTCACTTAGCATAATGCTCCCAAGGTTTATCCGTGTTGTGTCAGAATTTCCCTTTTAAAGGTCGAATGATATTCCATTTTGTGTTTATGCCACATTTTGTTTATCCATTTATCTGCGAATGGATACTGGGTTGCTTCCACACGGTCTCTTCCTTTTATTTACTTCTGACAACACAATTCCTGCCGTGCTCCCTCTGAGTTCTTGGTGGGGTAACTGGTTCAGAATCTGTAGGGGATGGGTCTCCCCTTTAATCACACAGAGCCCAAGAAGGAAATGGAAACTGAGTAAAGCCAGTGGGGAAATGTCTGAACATAGCAGAATGATCTTCTTAAAGGGGGCATTTACTGCTCAGCTCAAGTGATTTTAGCCGCCTGTGCTAGACGTCTCTAATTCATAAAAAGAAACTGAAAATCTAAATCTGTATTTGAAACCCCCTGAGTTCTAAATGGTGACTCAGGCTTTTGTTTGTTTGTTTATTAGACTATAATTCTTTAGAGCGGTTTTAGGTTTACAGCCAAGTTGAGGGGAAAGTACGGAGATTCCCCATATACTCTCTGCCCCAATACACGCATTGTGTCCCCCGTTATCAACATCTTCCACCAGAGTGGTACGTTTGCTACAACTGATGAACACTAACGTATCAAAATTACTCAAAGACCATAGTTTACACGAAGGTTCGCTCTTGGTGTTTTACATTCTCTGAGTTTGGACAAACGTATAATGACATGTATCCATCATTATAGTATCTATGCAGTATTTTCACTGCCTAAAAATATTGTGCCCTGCCTATTCACCCGTCCCCCGAACTTCCCCTCCTCCACCAAAACCCTGGCAACCACTGATGTTTTACTGTCTATATAGTCCTTCCTTTTCCAGAATGTCGTATAACTGGAAACATATAGTACGTAGCCTTTTCAGATTGGCTTCTTTCACTTAGCAATATGCAGTTAAGTTTCCTCTATGTCTTTTCATGGCTTAATAGCTCATTTCTTTTTAGCGCTGAGTAACATCACATTGTCTGGTTATAACACAGTTTATTTCTCCATCCACCTACTGAGGGACAACTTCGTTGTTCCAGATTTTGGCAATTATGAATAAGACTGCTATAAACATCTGTGTGCAGTTTTGTGTGGACACATCTTTTCAAGTCCATTGGGTAAATAACAAGGAACTCCATTGCTGTAGTGTATGGTAAGAGTATGTTTGCTTTTGTAAGACAGCCACACTGTCTCCTACTAGGTGTATAATGTTTGAATTTGCAATTCCCTGATGATGTGACATGGGCCATCTTTGTCTATGCTTATTTCCCATCTGGTATATCTGCCTTGGTGAGTTATCTGTTAAGATCTTTGGCCCATCTTTGAATCAGGTTTATTTTTTTGTTTACTGTTGAGTTTCATGTGTTCTTTGTATATTTGGGGTAGTGGTCCTTTATCAGGCGTGTCTTCTGCAAATACTTCCTCCCAGTCTGAGGCTTGATTTCTAATTCTCTTGACATTATCTTTTGAAGAGCACATTTTTCTTATTTGAATAAGGACAAGTTTGTCAATTGTTTTTCATGGATCATGTCTTTGTTGTTGTACCTGAGAAGTCATCGTGTTACCCAAAGTCATCTACGTTTTCCCTGTGCCACCTTCTAGGAGTTTTATACTTTTGCATTTTACATGTAAGTTCATGGTCCACTTTGAGTAAGTTGTTATGAAGGGTGTAAGATGTTTGTCTAGGTTCATTTTTTTTTTGCACCCGGATGTCCAATTGTTCCAGCACCATTTGTTGAAAAGATTACCCTTAACCAATTTGACAATAAATTTCATATATTGAAAAAAAAAAAAAGGAAAGAAAAGATTACACTTGTTCCATTGTATCGACTTTGTTCCTTTGTCAAGGATCGGTTGACAATATTTATGGGATCTATTTCTAGGCTCTCTATTCTGATCCATTAATCTATTTGTCTATTCTTTCACCAACACCACACTGTCTTCATTACTGTATGTTTAGAGTAAATCTTGAAGCCAAGTAGTGTCAGTCCTTCTCCAATATTGTGTTGGCTATTCTGGGTCTTTTGCCTCTCCATATTAACTTCTAAATCTGCTGATAAAGTTGGAAAAAACTGACATCTTGACAATACTGAGTCTTCCTGTCCATGAACAAAAAATACCTCTCACATTTTTTTTTATTTCTTTCCTTAGAGTTTTGTAGTTTTGCTCATATAGATATTATTCATATTCTGTTTGATTTTTACCTATTTTGTGTTTGGGGGGCTAATATAAATGATATTGTGTTTTTAATTTCACATTCCACTTGTTCATTGCTGATATGTAGGAAAGCAGTTGACTTTTCTATGTTAACCTTGTATCCTGCAACCTTGCTATAATCACTTATTAGTTCCATGAGGGTTTCTTATGCTAATTCTTTCAGATTTTCTACATGGAGAATCATGTCATCTGCAAACAGTTTTATTTCTTCCTTTCAATCTGTATATGCTTTATTTACTTTTCTTGTGCTATTGCATTAGCAAAGAGTTCTAGTACAATGCTTAAAAGGAGTGAGGAGGGAAGACTTCCTTACCTTGTACCTGATCTTAGTGGGAAGGTTTCAAGTTTTTCAACATTAAAGATGTTATTAGCAGTAAGGTTTTTATGTTCTTTATTAAGTTGAGGAAATTCCCCTCAATTTCTAGTATACTGAGAGTTTTTAACATAAAATGGCTAATAGAGTTTGTCAAATGCTTTTTTTTTTGCATCTAGTGATATGATTATATTATTTTTCATTTTCCCTCTTTAGGTGGTTCTTTTTCTCTTTCCCCAGCCAGAAGCACAAGGAATACAGAATTCTGGGTTAGCAATTCTTTTCTTTCAGTTCTGAAAAAATGTTGTGCCCCTTCTTTT
The DNA here is from genome assembly GCF_023721935.1 of Panthera uncia. Classification (NCBI taxonomy): domain Eukaryota; kingdom Metazoa; phylum Chordata; class Mammalia; order Carnivora; family Felidae; genus Panthera; species Panthera uncia. The sequence continues at coordinate 75,496,279 of NC_064812.1, forward strand.
TGGCCTCAGTTGTTTCTGATGAGAAATCCACTATCGTTTGGATTGCTTTTCTTCTATGGGTAATGCAGCATTTCATTCCTCCTACTTTCAAATATTTTCTTTGTCTGTAGTTTTCAAAAATTTGACTTTCATGTGTCTTGTCGCAGAAATATTGAGATTCTCCTCTTTGTGTATTGTTTAGCTCTTCTAATCCGTAAATTTGTACTTCTTGCCAAACTTGGGGACTTTTCAGCTATTATTTCTTTTAATACTTTTCGACCTCACCTGATCTCTTCTCTTCTTTGGCCCTTTGGTGACATGAATCTTAGATCTTCATTATAGTCCCACATACCACTGAAACCCTGTTTGTTATTTTTACATTGTTTTGTTATTCAGATTAAATCATTTCTAGTGTTCTGTCTTCAGCTTCATGTATTCCTTAATCTATATTCCAAACTCTCCTATTGAGCCCATCCATTAAGTTTGTGGGGGATTTTGTTTGTTTTTTATTTTTAGTTATTATATAACTCAGTTCCAAAATTTTCATCTGGTTCTTATTTATATCTTCTATTTCTTTTCCAACATTTTTACTTCTTTGCTGAGACTTTCTGGTTTTATTCATTTCTTTCTAAATATGTTTATAATTGCTTTTTAAAGTACACTTATGATAGCTGCTTTAAAATTTTTGTTAGATAATTCTAACATCTGTATCAGCTGAATTTTGGTTTCCATTAATTGCCATTTGTATTCTAGTGGTATTTTCCGGCTTCTTGATAGGATGATGAGCGATATTCAACTGATCCCTGGACATTTTGGTCATGATGTTATGGAGTCTGTATCTTGTTTAAATCTTACGTTTTAATAGGTGTCGTCTAACACCATTCTGGTGGTGCCACTCATTAATACCAAGTTTTCCACTCGGTCTCTGTGGACACCTGGGGACGGTCTTCATTAGTGCTGCTCACACGCTCTATATTCACACTATGGAGGATGACCTCTTTTCTACTTAGCAACAGTGAAAACCCTGGCTTTCCCTTGGCTTTTTCTCTGACATGGACAGAGGGAAGGGTGGAAGTCCAGTCATTCCATGTTGTCTCCACTGACATTGTGGGAGGTGGGCGGGCGGGAGGCTGTGAAAGTCTCATCTCCCCAGTCAGCTCACTGAAGCCACATCATTGGGGTGGGAGCACGTCATCACATTATGGAAAGGATGGAAGTCCCAGTCTTTGCTGGCAGGGCGATGTGGAGAGACAGGACTTCACTTCCTATGGTATTTGCTTCGAGTAGAGCACATACTGTCTAAAAATTTTCTTACTAGGGTGTTCTTTTCTTGGTCCTTTGGCTAGAGCTTGAAGACTTTTCTTGGGGTGGTTGTGTTTTTTTTTTTTTTTAGTCCATGTCTACTGGTATTTCCGGGTTGCCCGTTTCTCTAATGTCCAATCTGGGATACATGAGACAAAACAATAGCGTATCATCTTGTGTGAGCCTTTCTCTTTGTTTCATTTACTTTACCGTCAATGAGATATTTGAGAATGAATAAAAGAATATGTGACACGGATGTTGATATGGCTTTTCTTTTTAGTAGTCCAACAAAATTACTTAAATATCTACCAATACGGGACATATATTTTACTTTCTTTTTTTTTTTTTTTTAACGTTTATTTATTTTTGAGACAGAGAGAGACAGAGCATGAACGGGGGAGGGGCAGAGAGAGAGGGAGACACAGAATCGGAAGCAGGCTCCAGGCTCCGAGCTGTCGGCCCAGAGCCCGACGCGGACCGTGAGATCATGACCTGAGCCGAAGTCGGACGCTTAACCGACAAAGCCACCCAGGCGCCCCGATATATTTTACTTTCACACAAGGAAATAGTATTTAGCCACTTTTAAAACTAAGATATAAGTTCATGCGTAAAAACGTCTACAGTAAGTTGCCATGGGGTAAAACCATCTTTTTTAAATAATTTGTGCTTTTTTTGTTTTGAATTTCTAAAAGATCTTTGACAATAAGTGGTGCTTGAGCTAAAGAAATAAGAAATGTCTTAGTTTTTCAATAGCTATGCTCTGAAAGCAATCTCATTTGAGGTTCACAATATATATAGCTGAGGTAGGTGTTATTCTCAATTAACGTCCAGTCCCACACAGTTTCTAGATACCAGACAATGTTCTATATAAACTTTTTTGGTTCCAGATGTAATCATATTTTCCTCTTTAAAGCCATCTATCCAAACACTTGAAAATCAGACTATGATGTAAAATAAACAAATGTATAGAGAATCAAAACTTGCAAACTTCTGCTCCCTAATTCCTCAGTCCATTTTCAACCAACAGGTGTTTCTCCTTTTCTATATACTCTACATACACATCAGATAAACAACCTTAAAGTTTTTAATCACAAGGAGGTCTATGACATATGACTTTTCTACTTCAAAGGTCTCTAATAATAGCACATGCATAGAAATATAGTGCTCCGTGCAGAATAAACAAACACCTCTCTCTCCTGAGAGGGATCAGATGAATCCGCTTATGTCAGATCTCTCCCAGAATTCCATTGTTGTCTCTCCAAACAGGCTTTAAGGAAAACCACTGAATCTGGGATTGGGAGCTTTTCTCAAACGTGTTTCCTTTAAAAACACAGGGAAACAGGATTTTTGGCCACAGGAGGTCAAGGTCAGCAATCTAACAGAATTGGTCCTTTTGAACTTCCTTTCTAAGAAACACATTATGTTATCTGATAAAAGCTGTTACATTGAAAATCTCAACACTCATGCTATGATCAATTTTGTTTATCACACAAGGAATGAGCTCAGGAAGCACATCTACAAAATCCATAAATCAGTCTAACGATACTTAAATGTAAATTTCTAAGAAAATGTGAACAGTATAAATTCCATGAAGAACAGGACTGTTTTATCTGTTTTGTATGTCTCATAAAGAACTGTACGGTGCCTTGCAAATAGTAAGTAATTAATATTTATTTAATGAATAGTTGTATTTTTAACAATAAAAAAAAGAAACACAAAAAGGCAGAATTAAGAATGCAAAAAAATGCAAATGAAACACACTGTGCTCCTCAGTTGTATATTACTTTCAGATACCTGAATTTTTATGCAATTTTTTGCAAATATAAGTATTGTTACCAAATAAAATAGAAATGCATTTCTATTAGAATGGTGTTAGTATCACTGTCTTAGATGTGCATGGTATTTTTTGAGAATTTAAGACAATTTCCAATAAGTTCTTTCATGTATGTGTTACAGAAATTTCAACGTTATTATCTCCATTTAAAGACGGAAAAATTCAGAGGCGATTTACCTAAAAGCACCCAATGAGTGAGAAGCAGAACCTGATTGTCATCTAACCTTTGCTCCTGAAGAATGGATTGCCTTTCCTTTCTAAAAAAGGAAGGCAGGCCCCGAAGCTCTTATCTCAGTAAAAATGGTTTAGGCCAGGTCTATGCACACAACTCGCTCCCTAATCACTTTCCATGATAGTTTGCCTTGCTTTCTTCCTGATACTGAGGTGTTCCTAAGCTTTAGTTCAATTGTATATAAGTAAAAGCAAAGAAGAAGAAAGCACGAAAAGTAGGGGAGGTAGATATTTTGTCACCCTGGCAGGTTTTCCTCCCATCTGATGGCTGCTTTTGGCTGACACTGCCCACTTCCTGCCCAGAAGGAGAACGTTCAAGGAAAATGTCTGAAACACATTGCCTTTTGCTTTACACTGAATCGTGAAAATCCATAAAAATTTCCCATTCCACACCAGACGGTGAGAACTACTGGGTATTGTCACAATTCTAAATCGGCAAATAAGAAGCATTAAGCAACATGGTCGTTTATTTACATGAAAGACCACAGGATTGCTGTTCATGGCTTGGTCTTCTAAGTCTTAGCTTTGACGACGTTGGCTTAGTTCCATTTAATATAAGGAAGCTTCTAGTTCCTCTTTTTAAAAACTCATTGCAGGAAGAATTAATTTGGAGCTGTCCACCTTTTTTAAAAGTTTATGGCATCTGTCATCAACTTATGCTTGGAAATTATGAGACGGAGAGAAACAATCGACTACCTAAATTTTTCCTTTTTAGTAAAGTTTATTTATTTATTTTTGAGAGAGAGAGAGAGAGAGAGAGAGAGTGCACGAGCAGGGGAGGGGCAGAGAGAGGGAGAGAGAATCCCAAGCAGACTCCACGCTATCGGTGTGATCCCGATGCAGGGGTCGCATTCACGAACCCTGAGATCATGACCTGAGCTGAAATCAAGAGTTGGACGCTTAATCGACTGAGCCACCCAGGCGTCCTTTAAATTTTTCCTTTTAATGTTGGAAGTGTCCAGGAACCCCAGTGAGAATCAGATTTTGCTTATGATATGTTAATTAGGGATTCGTTTAAAATGTTTTCTTGAAAGGTACAAAATGTCTATTCAGTGATGATATCAACTGTCCCTAAATGCTAAAAGCAGTTAGCTTCATGTTACGGTCAGCTTTACGTCCACTGGGTGACATAACGTTGTCAATGCAATGGTCATATGGCCCCCAACCTACAATGTTGGAAGGTAATAAGCATCCCTGAGACTTTACGACTTCATAGCTGTCTCCAGTCTTGGCCCGATATACAAGGCAGTCCACAATCCAAACACGGCAAGTAGCCTCACAGGAAGTTCCATCTCTAAAAAGGGTCTTGCTTCCTCTCCTGCCTCAGGCAACAGTGGGAGTTTGAGTCTCAGGGAAATGCAGAACCAGCTTAAATGTACCGCTACTCAGGATAATGTGCAACCCTCAACAGCAGCCACGAAAATAAAGACAAGTGTACAGACAAGGGTTCTGTCTTAGAACAGAATATTGTATGTGGAGACCACTCAAGGCATCCCCAGTTGAATGTAGAATTATATTGGGCAGCCTTCTATTAGCTTCTTATTAGAACTTCTGATAACCCCATGTTTGGAAATTTTGTCTCAACTTGACATTTTGCTTTGAGAAACACCTGTGTGCTCTTAACTTAGAAAATATCGTATATGTCAAAAGAAAAGTGTTGGCTCAAACTCTAGACTATTGCAACTTCATGGGACCAAAAAATTCATGTTGTCCAGTAATTCCCAAAAACAATCATAAATGCTCCTTAGCTTACCATCACCTCTTATATGTGAGTTGAGGACTCAGAATCAGAAAGGCAGAGGATTTGAACAATGAACGTATGTTGGAAATTTTCTGCAAAGTTCTCTCATTGATAAGAAAAGTTGGCAAGCAGCAGCTTTCAAGAATATTTTTTTTCAAACTCTCTTCTATAACCATCAGCCTACTTGAAGAGATACCCACCAGCAGCTACGTGAATGTGACAATGTATGCCTCCAAGAGACCTGGTTCCAACCGGGAACAGGAAAGGAGTGCCCTTCTTTTCACCCGTTTCCTCCCTGGCAGCAAGGCAAGGATGCCAGAGCTTCTGGTCATCAACAACAACAGAACTTTCTCTTTTATCTTCATTTTTGCCTTAATCAGGCATCTCCATCACTCAGTAACATCTGGAAATTTAATTCTGTTACACAGAACCCTAAAGGCCTCATTCTTCAAATACACAAAGTCCCAGATACGGAAAGATAGCAGTTAGGGGACTCTCTTCTGGTAATGGCAGACTAGTTACGTTGGAAGAATCACTTCTACCTGAAGGCAACAGAGTGTTGAGATAGCGGAGAACTTCCAAGCCAGAAAACAAGCAAATGTAGTGGACAAGGGGCTTGAACCCTTCTTGCCTGGGGAAAACTGACAGTTCTAGAGAAAGAGAGACTAAGAAGCTGAAGGGCTGAGTTGCAGTTTGAAAGGCTCATGGGTTAGAGGGGAAAGTATGAGTCCAGGGCTTGTCCCTTACCCACCACCACCTCCATGCATTGGGTTTGAACTTCAAGCTCTGGATAAGGGGGACCTAGAGGGCCTGGAGGTACTGAAAAGCCTGGGTTCAAATCATTACAATGACTGAAATTGGACTAAAATGGTCTCAAGGTGCCGGTTTTCCCCAGGGGACTTAAGAAAGAAACATAAACTGCTTCTAAGGGGGAAAAAAAAAAAACTATTTAAGACTCAAATTATTTCTACAAATGATAGTCCACCATTGAACAATGCAGAAGTTAGGGGTACCAACCCCTCAAGATTAATCCCTATTTTGTATAGTATATGTATCGTATACTCTATTATTACATAAAGTAATCTAGAGAAAAAAACATTATTAAGAAAATCATGAGGAAGAGAAAAGACGTTTACAGCACTATACTGTATTTACTGGAAAATGTCCGCATATAAGTGGACCCATGAAGTTGAAATCCATGCTGTTCAAGGGTCAACTATATTTGTGAATGTGGTACACTGTTGTGCACACGGTAGAGAATAATCTGGTAAAAAAAAACAAACACCCACAAGAATTATAGCTGATACGTGAACAGGAAGATAAAAATAGAATCATAAAAACAAGTCAGTTTAACCAAAAGCAGTCAAGAGAAAGAGAAGACAAAGAGAATACAAATAACTAGAGGTAGACTCAGACCTAAACTAACTTTAAAGGGAGATCATCTAAACATCATAGTTAAAATGCAAAAGTTATCAGTGTGACTAAGAAAGCAAGACCAACTATATGCTGCCGACTGGAAACCCACTTTAACTGGAAAGCCAGAAATAGGTTAAGACTAAAAGGGTGGAAAAAATATACATCATGCTAAGACGAGTCAGAAGGAATCTGCAGAAGCTACACGAGTATCAGACAAAGTACGTTTCAGAACAAAAGATATTATCAGGGCTGAGGAAGTTCATTTCATAATGATAAAGGGCTTTATTCAACAAGAAGACATAAAAATCCCAAAGGCAAATACACCTAACGGTGTTTCAAATACATGAAACAAAAACTCGTGGAACATCGAGGAGGAAAGGATAAATCCACAGTCATAGTCAGAGATCTCAATACCACTTTCTCAATAATATATCCTTGAAAATTTTCCAAATATTTGTAAATTTTCCAAAAATTTGTAAATAACGCGTGGATCAAAAAAATCAAAAGGAAAATTGTTAAGTATTTCAACTGAAGAAAAATGAAAATACATCATGTAGAAAGACCATTAAATCAGTACTTAGGAGAAAAGCACTAAATGCTTATATTGAAAAAGAAGGTGGGGCGCTGGGGTACCTCAGTCAGTTGAGTGGCCAACTCTTGATTTTGGCTCAGGTCATGATCCCAGGATTGTGGGATCCGGCCCCATATTGGGCTTTGTGCTGAGCAAGGAGCCTGCTGAAGATTCGCTCTCTCTCTCGCCTCTGCCCCTCTCCCAAGCTCGGGTGGTTTCTCTCAAAAAAAGAAGGGAAGGCAAAGAAAGGTGAGGAGAGAAGAAGAGAAGAGAGAAGAGGAGAAGAGGGGAGAGGAGAAGAGGGTAGAGGAGAGGAGAAAGGGAGAGGAGAGGAGAGGAGAGGAGAGGAGAGGAGAGGAGAGGGGAGGGTCGGGGAGGAAAAGAAAAGAAGAAAGGTCTCAACTCAATAGCCTCAGCTCCTACCTTAAGAAACTACAGAGAGAGAGAGAGAGAGAGAGAATTTGAACAAAAGTAAACAGAAGAAAGGAAACAAGAAAAAATAAAGGAGACACCAATGAAATTTTTAAAAACAGAAAAACTATGGGAAAAATAAATAAAACAAAAAACTGGTTCTGTGAGATCAATAAAAGTGATGAACCTGTAGCCAGACTAATCAGGAAAAAATAAAGAGAAAGAAAGTGAGAGAACAAGAAAGAGAAAAAAATTACCAATACCAAAGAAAGAGGTGCTATCACTAAAGATTCTACTAAAAAGATAAGGAGGAAATATGACAAACAAGTTTACATCAATATATTTGGCAACTTAGATGAAATACACAAATTTCTTGAAAGACAAATTTCCAAAGCACATTCAAGAAGAAATATATGACTTAAATATCCCTAAATATTTCATAGAAATTAAAATTATAGTTTAAAAACTTCCCACAAAGAAAACTACATAACTAAATGGCTTCACTGGTAAATTCCACCTAATACTTTAAGGAGAAAAATTAAAGTTCTAAAAAAAACTCCTCCAAAAAATTGAAGTTCTTTTCAACTTATTCTATGAAGCCACCATTACCTGATAGCAAAATCAGACAGACATTATAAGAAAGTAAAACTACAGATGAATACAAATGCCTTATGGACACAGATGCAAATATTCTAAAGAAAATTTTAGCAGATTGAATTCAAAAATATAGTAAATGCGTCATACATTATAACCATATGATCAAATGGCACTTATCCAAGTTTTACAGAGGTGGCTTAATATTTAAAAATCAATCTATGTAATTTATGAGACTTTTGAACTAAAAAAACAACCTGTATGATTATCTCAACAGATACCAAAAAAAGAAAGAAAAGAAAACAAGAGAAGAGGAGAGAAAAGAAAAGAAAAGAAAAAGAAAGAAAAAAATCCATATGATGAAATTCAGTATCCCTGAAATAAACTCTCAACAAATTATGGTTCAAGGAAACATCCTTAACCTGATGAAAGACACACAAAAAAACAGCTAACATCATACTTAATGGTAAAGATCTGAATGCTTCTCCCCTAAGATTATAAACAACCTAGGAATATTTGCTCTGCTGCTTCCATTCAACATTATACCTGAGGTTGTAGATGGTGTAATCAAGCAAGAAAAAGAAATAAAACTCATGTAGATTACCAAAAAAAAGTGCATTTTTGTTATTCACAGATGACACAATCTTTGTATAAAATCTGACAGAATTTACAGAAAAGCTAAGAGAATAAGAAGTAAGCTTAGCAACATTTCAGATTACAGAATCAATATACAAAAATCCGCTGCATTCCTACATACTAAAAATAAAGTTCATATGGACCTAGGAGTGCCTGGGTGGCTCAGTTGGTTGAACGTTGGACTCTTGATTTCAATTCAGGTCTTGATCTCAGGGTCATGGTTTGAGCCGTGCCCTGGGCTCTGCACTGGCCATGAAGCCTACTTAAATAAATGAGTAAATAATAAATACAATACAATACAATACATTTCAATGGGTAAATACAATACAATACAATACAATACATTTCATTTCAATACAATACAAAACAATTCATATGGGCCTAGAGTAGCTGAAACATTTCTGAAAATGAACAAAGTTCAAAGATTAACATGGTCTAATTTCAAGACTTAATACAAAGCTCTATGAATCAAAACAGCATGGTGTTGTTGTAAATAAATCAATGGAACAAATAGAGAATCCAGGAATAGTGCTGGAACTATTTGATACCTACATGGGAAAAAAACACTTCACCAAAGAAGATAAAAAAATGGCACATAAGCACATGAAAAAGTATTCAATATCACTAGCCACTACAAAAATCCAAAATAAAAACATGAGAGGCTACTACATACCTATACCATTCTAGAATGACTAGAATGCCTAACATTGAAACAACTAACCATACTAAGTATTGGTGAGAACATGGAGGAACTAGAATTCTCACATACTGCTGGGAGAAATTAAAAGTGCTACATGTAACTACTTTGGAAAAGTTTGTCAATTTCTCTAAAGTTAGATATATACTCTCTTGTATACTCCCTTGAGATCCAGCCACTCCCTGCCTACATATTTACCCTAGAGAAAAGAAAATACATGTCTATACAGAGACTTACATGTGAATGCTTATAGCAGCTTTGTTTGTAATAACCAAAAACTAGAAATAAATCGAATAGCCAACAATAGATGAATGGGTAAACAAATCGAGGTTTATGCATCCAGTGGAATACTATTCAACAATAAACACAGGAGTGAACTACTGACACATATAGCTACAATATGTATGATTTTAAAAAATTATTATTCTGAGTGAAATAAGCCAGACCAAAAAATACAGTGTCTACTATGTGATTCCATTTATATAAAACTCTAGAAATCACAAACCAATCTATAGTAACAAAAAGCAGATTCTGCTTGCTTGGAGATGAGGGGAGAGGCAAGAAGGAAGGTCTACGAAGAGGCACATGAAGTATTCTAGGTTTTATGAGTATTCTTATTGTCTTGATTAGGGTAATGGTTTCACAGAAGTATGAACATTTCAAAACTAATCATATACACTTTAAATATACAGTTTATTACATGTCATTTATACCTCAATAAAGCTGTTTAAAAATTTTTAAGATGTAATTTTCTTATCCAAAAATAAAGTATATTTCCCATTTGTTTGAGTCTTATTTTCCAAAATTGCATTCTAAAGTATTCTTCATATAGTCTCTATATTTCTTATAAAGTGCATTTCTGTGTATTTTTTGTATTACTATTACAAGTGAAATCTCTCTACTACATTTTTTATTGGTTTTGGTTTATTTAGAAGAAAACTTGATTTTTGCTATAACTTTAGAATTAAAGGTGAGATTTTTTTCTCCACTCTGAATTATTTTGACTCATTTCTTATTTGATTTTACTTCATATTGCAAAGTAATTTTTCACAAAGTACTCATGGATAGTACATTCCCCCAGTTATTTTGTGTTTAAAATAGGCTACCTGTTACACTTTTTAGTAGATTGTGTTATTGCCGGCAATTATTCACTATCTCTTTTCCAGTAGGAGGGTTATATATCCCCATCAAATCAACTTTGGAAGATTTTAAGAAAAGAATGATTAGCAGTATTAAACAGGTCACTTAAGGAGAGAGTTGTGGGGATTGAAGAGAAAAGGAGAGACTGATGAAAATGTAAGTTTAGGGGCGCCTGGGTGGCGCAGTCGGTTAAGCGTCCGACTTCAGCCAGGTCACGATCTCGCGGTCCGTGAGTTCGAGCCCCACGTCGGGCTCTGGGCTGATGGCTCGGAGCCTGGAGCCTGTTTCCGATTCTGTGTCTCCCTCTCTCTCTGCCCCTCCCCTATTCATGCTCTGTCTCTCTCTGTCCCAAAAATAAATAAAAAACGTTGAAAAAAAAATTAAAAAAAAAAAAAAAAAGAAAATGTAAGTTTATATTTGACGCTTAGCTTCCAGATACTCGTTCATTCTATCCATTATTGAGAGTGAAATATTGAAGTTTCTTATTATTATTACATTGCCAATTATTTCTCCCTTCAGTTCTGCCAATGTGTGCCTTATATATTTGGGGGCTCTGATGTTAAGCAGGTATATAATTGTGATATATTTTTGGTGAATTGACCCTTATGTGATGTCCTTCTTTGTCTCTTGTTATATTGTTTTACTTAGAATCTATTTTGTCTAAGTATAACCACCCTTGCTCTATTTTTGTTATATTTGCATGGAATATTTCTTTCACTCAGCCTATCCATATTCTTAAGTCTAAAGAGGATCTCTTGTAGACAGCCTAGTTTTGGATCTTGTTTTTTGTTTGTTGTTGTTGTTGTTTCAATCCATGTAGCCACTCTTGAAAAAACATGTCTTTTAATTGGAGAGTTTGATCCATTTACATTTAAGGTAATTATTGACAAGAGAAACTTACTATTGTCAATTCATTAATTATTGTCTATTTGTCTTGTAGCATTTTGGTCCCTCTCTTCCTTTCTTACTGTCTTTTTCTATATCTTGTTGACTTTTTTTACAGTAATATGCTTTGCTTCCTTTCTCTTTCTTTTGTGTATCTGCTGTAGATATTTTCCTTGCAGTTGCACTGTAGCTTACACAAAGCACCATACAGTTAAAACAGCCTATTTTAAACTGATAACAATTTAATTTCAATTGCATACAATTCTACAATTTTACATTTCCTACACACGCACACGCGCGCGCACGCACACACACACTTTATTGATATTACAACTTATATCTTCTTATATTTTTTTCCATTAACATATTTTATAATTATAGTCATTTCAATGCTTTTGTCTTTTATCTTTTATACTAGAATCATAAGTGCTTTACACACCACAATTACAGTATTGCAATATTTTGAATTTGTCTAAATATTTACCTTTACCAGTAATTTTATACTTCCACATGCTTTTGTGTTACTGTTTAGCATCCTTTTATTTCAACTTGAAGAACTTCCTTTAGCATTTCTTGAAAGGTAGGTCTAGTGGTGATGAATTTCCTCAGCTTTTGTTTGGGAAAGTATTTATCTCTCATTTATATTTAAAGGACACTTTTGCTAGGTATTGTATTCTTGTTTGGCAATTTCTTTCAGCACTTTGAAAATATCACCCCACTTTCTTCTTGTCCACAAGGTTTCTGCTGAGAAATCTGCTTATAGTCTAATGGAGGGTGGCATTCCCCTTTATGTGACAAATTGTTTTTCTACTTTTAAATTCTCTTTGTCTAATTTTTGACAATTTAATTACAATGTGTCTGAGTGTGTATTTTCTTCAGGTTCATCTTTTTTGGAATCCATTAGGATTTCTGGATCTTGATGTCCATTATCATTCCCCAGATTTGGGAAGTTTTGACCAATATTTCTTTGAGTAACCTTTTTGGTCCTTTCTCTCCTACTGCTCTGGGAGTCATATAATGCATACATTGTTCTGCTTGATGTTGTCCCATAAGTTCTTTATTTTTTTCTTTTTTCTTGTTCATTCTTTTTGTTTTTGTTTTTTTCTCCTAAGACTGGATAACTTCAAATGGTTCATTTTTTAATTCATTGGTTCTTTCTTCTCCTTGATCTAGTGTGTTGTTTAACCCTTTTAGTTAATTTTTCAGTTCAGTTACTGTATTCTTGAGTGCCAAGATTTCTATTTGGCTTTTTTCTATATTTTCTGTAGCTTTTTTGAAGTTCTAATTTTGTTCATGCATTTTTCTCTTGAATTCTTTGTGATAGTTATTTTTCAATTCTCTATCAGGTAATTCATATACCTCGATCTCATTAGGAGGGTTTTATCTTGTTATTTGTTTGGAGAATGTCCCCCTGTTTCTTCATTTTTCTTGATTCTTTGTGTCAATATCTGCTCATTAGAAAATGAAACCACCTCTCCCAATCTTCATGGACTGACCTCATTCTGGAAAAGAACTTCACCAATCATCCTGGCCAGATATTCTCTAGAAATCTCTCAAAACTTCCCTCTTTATGCATCTTCTCTGGACTTGTATTCATATATTCCCAATTACAGGGATTTGCCAGTTCCCTCACCAACCCCCGCCCAAGGGGTTCATAATTTCTTGCTCCCTCTGGTGTCTGTCTGTTATACAATGGATCTTCTGAACCAGTGGCAACCCTCAAGATTTTTGTTGCTGTTATTTTCAGTATTCTCCAGGCTTCTATAGCGCAGCCAGGTCCCATCTGTATTCTGAGACTGTTGACAATGAAACTGGTTTTAGGCCGCCACCTGAAAAGTCTAAATGTTGGGTGATAGTTTCAATCTTTTTTTTTCCTTCCCCAGGAATAAGCCAGGGACTGAGAGCTTTGTTGATGGTGTTATGCTGAGCCAGGGCAAGAACTCTGGCAGGTAATTGCATACTGGCCCAAATCTTTGCCTTTGTTCCTAGTGGCCCTCAGGCATCTAAAGTATATGGGGTCCCATCAGTGTTCTGAGACAGGTACAGAAGCCTGTACCTCAGTCAGCACTCAGAATATTTGGAACATTGGATATATGGCCCCATGTTTTTCCCTCTCTAGGTAGAAGCTAGGATCTGAGGGTTTTTTAATACTCATTCTACACCGAGCTGGTGGAAGGGGTTATGTGAGTGCTTGCAGGCTAGTCCAAACTCCCATCTTTGTTCTCAGTTCTGTAAACCTAGGGTTTTTCCTGTCAGCACTCAGATTCAGGCAAGACAAAAAAAACCAGTCCCTTGGGCAATCCCCAGAAAAATCAGAATATTGAACCCACAGCCCGGTCTTTTTCTTTCCTCCCAGGGGAGAGCTGGATGTTTCCTTCCAGTCATATCATGTTGGGGGCAGTGGAAAGGAGAACTACAATGAGTGAATGTCTCCAATTTTCCTACCTGCTTGGATGTAGCTGGTTTCATGATCACCTCGGCTTCAGACGCCCATCACCTGGGGTCTGGATTTTTCGCAAACGGAATTGCCCTTGTGTTGTTGATCAAGTTTGTCTGTGGGGGAAAGGAGGCCCCCAGGCTTCCTATTATACCATCTTGCTAATGTCACCCATGGGGAAATATTTTTGATTTGGCTGCTTTCTTTCTGGTTTAAGACATTTCACTCAGAACTTGCAAATACTGAAATACTATAATGTATTAATTAGAAAGATTAGCACGAGAAAAAGACTTGCACACCCAAAGAAAAGACAGTCAAAGGGAAACGAAGAGTTACGGAATAGGTAGAGCAACTCAGTTGTCAACAAGCAAAACGCAGGTCTTGGTGTAAAATTTTCTTAAATGACCTCATCCTTGCTAAAAGATAGAAAGTCAAAGCAGGGGCGCCTGGGTGGCGCAGTCGGTTAAGCGTCCGACTTCAGCCAGGTCACGATCTCGCGGTCCGTGAGTTCGAGCCCCGCATCAGGCTCTGGGCTGATGGCTCGGAGCCTGGAGCCTGTTTCCGATTCTGTGTCTCCCTCTCTCTCTGACCCTCCCCCGTTCATGCTCTGTCTCTCTCTGTCCCAAAAAATAAAAAAAAAAGAAAAGAAAGTCAAAGCAACTTCTTATAGCTGATCGTACAGGAGAGAGAAATAGTCCACTCACTTAGGAAGAAGGAGGTAGGCTTAAAGTAATGAATTGGTTTCAGATGGGAAAAGACCTGGAGAAGCCTCATAGTCTTAGCCCCAGGGCATCTCCTGCTTGGAGACACATCTGCTTTGTGGAAATTGTATCAGAGATCCAGTCTTGATCCCAACTCTCCATGTATAAGCTGGTAGTATTAGGCAAATCTGGAACTCACTCTCTCATCTCTAAAGTGGCCTTAAGGATTCACAGAGTTCCTCATGGATTATCCTCATTACTATAGGATGGCTTCTAATATAATCTTCTAGATATATTCAAGAATTTTATCAGGAAATCTCAAAATGCTCAAGAAACATTTACTTTTGCCATTGTCCTCCCCTTGAAATAACTATTCACACTCACATATATTAAGAAGTGGGGTAAGGAGTGCTCCCTTCGACAGCACATATACTTAAAAAACAAAAAAAAGAAGTGGGGTAAGGAAATATCCTAAAGTAATTTTTGGTCGGTGAGGGAAACATATATGGTCTCTTGTAAATGAAATCATTGTGTCCCTCTTAGGAACACCTGCCCTGGGAAGCCTCCTTGAGGCTACGAGATAACCCAGCACAAAAGCAATATTAGTCTCTGAGATTATTGTTTGTCAGATCTGAGTGTATATATGCCTGTATCACAAGATCAGGCAGCGTGATGCCCAAGTTTGGCTGAAAATGACAGGCGTTGATGAAGGGTTATCTGAATCATGACCCCCTTTCTGCCCTGCAACGTCTTTGAGAATCCCTCCTAATCCAGTCCCTTCTTCAATCCTTTTAGCAGCCCACATTTTGAAATAAGCTACAGAAGCATCCATCATTAAGAGACAGAGCCAGTCAGAGCAACCCTCAGACCCAATGTGGTAAGGTCCACCCTCAGGGTGTCATCTGATGACCTTCTATTCTGTTCTTTTAGTTTGAGGACTTCTTGGAATCCACAGTAACTACCAATTATTGGTGTCAAATTCCCAGAGAGAACTCGTACTTGACTGGTACTTAACTGGTTCTTTATCATTTTGAGGCCCAAGTCCCCTCCGAAAACCAAGGAAATCGCTGCATCTTCCCCCCGCAGAAAACCTCACATACACAAAGATTTGGCATGCAACGTAAGGGACTCCACTTGCTCAGAGGGCCATCCCTGGACTCCACGTCGAAAATTCTGGGGTTAAAAGCACCTCTACGTCCGGCAATGCTGAAATTACACAAATCCTAAAATCCAGGCTCTCTCAATCTATCCCTGAGGTCGCAAAGGGAGATTATAAAATGCCTTTAGATACACAGAGTAAAAGCATGCTGCAAGAGAACCAGAAGGAAAGAAAATACAAAGCTAAAGCTGTGTGGGCACCTAGAGTTCACTCAATTCCACGTAAGCATCTTTGTTCCTAACAAAAGGCTTACTTGGTGGGTGTGTGAACGAGACTCCCGAGGGAGTCCCAGAACCACCGGAAGTGATGAGGGCCAGGCTCTCCTCATTCTATCCCATCACACAGAAGCAGAGCATAGGGCTTCCGATAAATCGGGCTTGCTCCAGTGCTCCTTCCGACGCAGACAGAATTTTTAATGAAGCAACAACCTTCAGTACTGACCTCTCTGAACCTCAGCCTGGTTGGAAGAAAGCAAGGCAGGTAAACCTGCTCATAATTTATCTAGTGTAATCCATTTTAATATTAGGAGATCACTTCAATTAGGTAAAGTAAGAAAAAAAGAAAACTCGCTTAGCATCTTTCCAAAATGTCTTTTCTCCCCATCAGTGCTTATTATCAGTCAACCCACTTCTAGAGAGTCCCACACTTTGACTTGACAAAGCAAACATCTTCTCCGCCACGGGAAAATCATTAAAAATTAATTTCAGGGCAGTGTGACCCCTTGTGTAGCAACACTGATTAAAAAAAAAAAAAAAAAAAAAAAAGGTGTTTGCAACAAGAAAGTCTTTTAAAAACCAGCCCACTACATGGCCATTATTTTATATTTTGTTGATCCTTCCCCCACCATCTATTCCCCCAAATATACTGGACTGGTACTAGGCTGATTACAGTAAAATTGACTGGGAGCCCATCACCTAACCCAGAGATTCTGGCTCAGGAAGCCATGCACTAGGCCTAAGAATCCTTTTGCCAAGCTCCCCAAGGTGATTTATGCAGCGTTCAGAAACTTCTCTAGCGCATTTGTGCATGTATACGGCATCTCAGCGCAATCTTCTTAAACCTGCATATTTTTCACATAGTACCTTCAGTCTCAACAGAAGTCTCCTTCGAACCATTTCACATACATAACAGACCCCAACCCTTAAGCTTGAGCTCAAGTACCCTCATTATCATCCCAATTTATCACATCCTGGACATGCCTCTCACTACCTTCCTTTCCTCCTAATCCACTCTGAGATGTCAGGGGAAAAATGTACATTTTCTCCCTTCTACTCACCAGGGCCAACACCTAAACTCTACTGGTTATATCCTCTGTAAGGAAAAGGTCATTCTATAATGATGATTATAGCATTTCATTACATTTGACTTCAGAACACAAGGGCTGTTTTATGTAAGAGGACTGGGATAAAATTTGGACCAATTTTTTTTTTTTTTTTTTTTTTTGACAGAGAGAGAGAGAGAGATCAGGGAAGGGGCAGAGAGGGCAAGAATCCCAAGTAGGCTCTGCACTAAGCAGGGCTCAAACTCACGAACTGTGAGATCATGACCTGAGCGGAAATCAAGCGTCTGACGCTTAGCTGACTCAGCCACCCAGGCGCCCCAAATTTGGACCAATTAAACATGGATGCATCCGGGGCGCCTGGGTGGCTCAGTCGGTAAGCGTCCGACTTCAGCTCAGGTCACGATCTCGCGGTCCGCGAGTTCGAGCCCCGCGTCGGGCTCTGGGCTGATGGCTCAGAGCCTGGCGCTTGCTTCCGATTCTGTGTCTCCCTCTCTCTCTGCCCCTCCCCCGTTCATGCTGTGCCTCTCTCTGTCTCAAAAATAAATAAACGTTAAAAAAAAAATTAAAAAACATGGATGCATCCTTCTCCAACCTCCTAGCCCCATTTCCTGGTGTTCCTTCTCTCCACCATCCAGCAGGGACCTCTGAGTCAATGAGGGATCCAGTCCTTGGCTTCTAAACATGCTCTTTCTAAAGGTACTCTTTCAAAATTGTAACACAGGCAACAGTCTTGAAAGCCGATCTTACAAGAAATTTCAGACAGAAAATACTTCATCACTGTTATTGTTGTTGCTTGCTGTGTGTTTGTATTAGAATTCCAAACTTCTGGCTGCAGCTAGAAAGAGATGTTTCCAGTTCTAGGGAACTCAAGCATTGAAGGTGCTTCACTTTTCTTTCCAAGTTTTTATTAAATTCCAGTTACTTAGCATACAGTGTAATATTAGTTTCAGGTGTAGAGTTTAGTGATTCATCGCTGCATTCAACATCCAGGGTTCATCACAAGTACCCTCCTTAATGCCCATCACCTATTTGCCCCTTCCCCCACCCATCTCCCCTCCAGTAACCCTCAGTTTGTTCTGTATAGTTAAGAGTCTGTTTCCTGGTTTTACCTCGCTTCCCCCCCACCCAACCCCTATGTTCACCCGTTTGGTTCCTTAAATTCCACATAGGAGTGAAATCATATGGTATTTGTCTTTCTCTGACTGACTTACTTCGCTTAGCATAATACTCTGTAGCTCCATCCATGTCATTGCAAATGGCAGGATTTCCTTCTTTTTGATGGCTGAGTAATATTCCATTGTATATATACCACATCGTCTTTATCCATTCATCAGTTGCTGGACATTTGGGCTCTTTCCATAATTTGGCTATCGTAGATAACGCTGCTATAAACATCAGGGTGCATGTACCCCTGTGAATCAATATTTTTGTATTTTCTGGGTAAATACGTAGTGCAATTGTTGGGTCATTGGGGAGTTCTAATTTTAACTTTTTGAGGAACCACCATACTGTTTTCCAGGGTGGCTGCACCAGATTGCATTCCCGCAAACAGTGCAAGAGAGTTCCCCTTTCTCCACATCCTCGCCAACTTGCCGTCTCCTGTGCTGTTAATGTTAGCCACAGAATGTGCTTGAGAGTTCAAAGGGATGCAGTGAGAAATGCAAATTTTTTTACAAGCAAAAGGTGATTTTTGAAAATCTGACCAATCAATGACAGAAATTTTTTTTTTATTAAAAATTTTTTTTTCAACGTTTATTTATTTTTTTTTTATTTTTTTTGGGACAGAGAGAGACAGAGCATGAACGGGGGAGGGGCAGAGAGAGAGAGGGAGACACAGAATCGGAAACAGGCTCCAGGCTCCGAGCCATCAGCCCAGAGCCTGACGCGGGGCTCGAACTCACGGACCGCGAGATCGTGACCTGGCTGAAGTCGGACGCTTAACCGACTGCGCCACCCAGGCGCCCCAATGACAGAAATTTTTTTAAGCGATGATTAGAGTTTACTCCTTGCTGCCTGCCCACAACCTCATCAAAATCCTTATGAAGAGGGGCAACTGGGTGGCTCAGTCAATTAAGCGTCAGACTCTTGATTTCAGCTCAGGTCCTGATCTCACAGTTCGTGAGTTCAAGCCCCACATGGGGCGCTGCACTGACAGTGAGGTGCCTGCTTGGGGTTCTCTCTCTCTCCCTCTCTCTCTGCCCCCTTCTTGTTCTCTCTCTCTTTCTCTCTCTCTCTCAAAATAAGTAAAATGAACTTTAAAAAAAAATTATTTCAAAGGGCTCCTGGGTGGCTCAGTTGGTTAGGCGTCCAACTTCGGCTCAGGTCACAATCTCGCAGTCCGTGAGTTCGAGCCCCAAATCAGGCTCTGTGCTGACAGCTCAGAGCCTGGAGCCTGCTTCAGATTCTGTGTCTCCCCCTCTCTCTGCCCCTCCCATGCCCATGCCCTGTCTCTCTCTGTCTCTCAATAATAAATAAGTGTTTAAAAAAAAAAAAAGTTTTTTAATAAATAAATAAATATTTCAAAATCCTTATAAGGAAAGATTTTAAACACCAAAATAGGGATGGAGATACCTAAGTAAAAAAGACTGGACATCCAGTTCACACTTGAATCATTAGGCTAGAAAGGGCAGTGAATTAATTTAGGACAGTTGAAAAAAAAAAAAAAAAAAGGCTTCAGACAGTCCCCAGAGGATGCAGCAGAGTGAATATACATTCTTATGCTGCGGAGAAGGGATGGAAGTTAGCTGATTGAGGGCCGGGGGACACGATAGATGCCTGGGGTTTGGGACAAAAGGAACACAGACACCCTCTGGAGAGCAGAGGGAGGCAACTGTTCCAGCAGAAGGTGCAGCAAGAATGGAAAGCCAGGCAAAGACCAGCAAAGAATCTACCCCTTCCATGATGGCCCGTGATTTCCAGATCCCCCAGAGGAAGGGGAAGGAGGAAATCTCTAGCTGACAGTATTTATCCAACTTGGATAAACCCTTGGGTTTTACACAAGAAGCCACGAAGTTATCAAGATGCCATCAGTGGAAGTGTGGACTATGAGAGGCAGGTGGCAGAGAAATAGACATTACATTTCTACATACCTGAGTAGCATGGGTTGTAACATGGTGTATCTGCTCCATAGACATCAAGAATAGTTGTAAGGCCCAAAATGCTAGCCAATACAATGACCGTGAGTTTATGGAAGAGTTAAAGGGATGTTGAACACCAACCCAGTATTTCCAACCTAGAAAATTCATTTACCAAGAAGTTGGAAAGTTGATGCTGGTATGTGACCTGGTAACCATAGGAGTGAAAAGAATTATTGAGGGTGACCAGAGAATCTGCTGTATTCTACAACACTGCACCAAGCCAGGTAAATATCATTTCCCAAGATTCAGAGGAATTTTAGGAAGAAGAATCCATATAGAGATAAAATTGCTAAGTCTCTGTATTTTTCTACATTGAGTTTGTCAAGAAGATTCAGACAACATCAGCTACCAATAAGTATAAAAAATGTTTCACTAGAGTGAACTTATATATCTTTGCAGTTATAATTTCCTGCAGATGCACAATAATGGCAGGGGAATGATAAATTGAATAAAGGTAGTTGGACAGGGTTGGATTGTGATCTTGGATCCACTATTTAATATTTGAGCATTGCTTTCTTCGTCTATATAGCTCACATAACAATATCTGTCTCCAGTAATACAGTACTAACATAGAAGATTTTTAGGTTCCATACACCAATCTGTCTTATATTTATCATCTTATATTTATCACTTAAGTCTCCTGTCGACCCTGCGTTGGTTACCCTTATCCCCATATACCATTACGTCATGCAAATGAGGACACTGAAAAATGATAAAAACATTGAGTGCCTATAATGTGTCAATTGTTGTATTAGGTGCTTTACATATACCTTTCTACTCCTTATCAATCTTCAGAGAAGGCAGCATAGCGTAGTCTTCCAGAATACCACAGATTTCAAGTTTCAGCTTGGCCACTTACTATGTGACTTTTAAACTGTGCTATTAAAACTTCATTATTAAAAATTTCACTTTGCAAGACTGCGCTCTTAAAACTTAACCTCTCCTCTTGGAATTATGCTTTGCAAGTGAATGTTTTGGTGTTTTGCTTATTTGCTTTTTTTGTTTGCCACCTGTCTTAGTCCGTTCAGGCAGCTAGAACAAACTGCTATAGAGCCCGTGGCTTGTGGACAACGAAAATTTATTTCTCGTAGTTCTAGAGGTGGGGAAGTTCAAGAAAAAAGGCACTAGCTTGGTTTCTGGTGAGAACCTGCTTCCTGGTTCGTGGACTGACATCCTTCTTCTTGCTGTGTCTTCATATGGTAGAAGAGGAAGAGCCAAGGAAGCCCTTTTCTTTTTTTCGAGGACGCTCTACACCCAGCGTGAAACCCAACATGGGGCTTGAACTCACCACCTTAAGCTCAAGACCTGAGCTAAGATCAAGAGTCATTCAACCAACGGAGCCACCCAGGCACCCCATGGGGTCTTTTTTATAAGGGCATTAATCTTATGCAGTCCCAAAAAAGACTATCTTAAAACCCCTTGAGACTCCCAACAAAATATGATTTCCTTAGGTTTGGTTTTGTTTACGCTATGTCAACGTTAGCCACTCTTAACCAGTTTCATCTCCAGAATGAGCATATATGAATATGTTTCTTTCAGAAACCATAAGCCAGAAAACCTGACTCCTGTCCTCTAAACATTTTTGGAAGCTGCAAAGGTGTGGGCCAAATGCTTCCTTCCCTATCAAAGCAAGAAAGGGATACACGAGGGAGTCGCCCTCCCGTGTTGGTCTTCCCGTGACATCGCGGTGACATGTACAAAACTCATGAGGGGTCTCTTGAGTGGATAATGTATATGCAATTTTTTTAAAGAAAGAGGTAAATGAATTTTCCTTCATGTCATATTCTTGAGAACTTATTCTCACCCTCATTAAATTACTCAAGACATAACCAAATTATACTTTCAAATGTGTATTTGATTTGTGCTCCCTCCTGCCATGAACCTGATCATTAAAAGCACCAGGTTCCATTTTCATCGACTCTCAAGGTGAACTAATGTTATGAGATGCATATTCTTGCATTTTTTTTATCTGTGTGTAACAGAGGAGAAAATTCGGTTTTAAACAGGATGTGTGCAGGATAAATTTTGTTTCTAAACGGCAATAACAAGAAGCTTTAAAGTAAATCAGACACTGTAAAGTAATTCTACAATGCCTTGGAAAGAGCCCAAGACTAGGCTCTTCAATAGGTTCTCCCTGGTAAATGGCACCACCACCCCCTACATGCACAATAAGTCTATTCCCTTGATAACTTCAAGAAATATCCACTGAAATGCATTTTAGTCTGATAAGAAAAAGAGTGGAAATATGTTCGGATCGTTGAATTGTTTTAAACTCATTGCGGCGAAGTTCTTTTTAAGAACTGTTCCTCTTGGCCGGGCGCCTGGGTGGCTCAGTGGGTTGAGTGTCCCACTCTTGATTGGGATTCTCTCTCTCTCTCTCTCTCTCTCTCTGCCCCTCCCCAATGCATGTGTACACACTCTCTATCTCAAAATAAATAAATAAACTTTTTTTGTTGTTAAAGAAGTGTTCCTCTGGGCTTTTTCTTCCCCGGTGCTTTATGGTTTACCTCCTTCTAACCCACTCCAAACAGGCTAATTGATTTATCATCCCACTATAAGGCTTTCATGCTTAGGCCTCCACACTTCTACACTCACTTGAAGCTTCTTTACCTGTGAAGATATTATACCACTAGTATATGGTTGCGAATGGGTAGTCTATACGTCCATCGTTTCCTTTTTCAAAAACATTTAATGATTCTGCCTTGCCTGTAGAATTACAGCTCAAACACTTCAGGATGATCTTCAAAAACTTCTATAATCTGGCTGCAACTCACTGTAAACAATATAAACAAACCTGTAACACTGGGAATTCAGGCAATTTTCATTTATTTTATTTCCTCCAAGTAAATCAAAATTGATTTGACTCTCTGTGTGTGGGAGTGATAAGAAGTACAACTTTGCCCATATGGGGGCTCTCTTTTAGCCCTTTCTGGATCATCTGAGAACTTCAGGTTCTTACGCGGTCCCAAAAGAGATCCCTGGGACATCCACTACCAAGTGGACAAGAGCCCTGGGATCTCTCAAACCACCACCACTGGGATTATCATATCCCTGTCACCCAAGACTGCCATCCAATGTTTCCTCTCCTTGTCCAAAGCAAAGGCTGTCTTGGCTCCATTTTCCAGCACAGGCTGGCAGAAGCTTGAGGTAAACGTTGCCCCCGTATGCCTCCATTGCCTCAGAACCACATGCGATTCAAAGGGTTTCTTACGGTATTCGCCATGTGGTAGCCTGAGTCCTCTTAGTTCCAAGAATGGCCATTGTCCTCTGAGCCGCAGAGACATGTTTAGGGTCTGCCCACTGCGGATCCATAATCACTGGGGTCCATCCCAGGATGAAGGGCTACTATTATTGAGTCACTCTCCTTTTCAGCTCCCAAACCACCAAAATTCATTCTTCTCTCTTCTCAAAATAAGGTCACCTCTAAAGGCGGCGTGTAATGGAGGCAGATCCTAGAAACACACAACTGTTGGCGAGGACTTAAATCAACTAGAGCTCATTAGCGGCAGGAATGTACAATGGCACAAACAGGTTAGAAAACAGCTTGGCGGTTTCTTACAATATTAAACATACCTGAGCACCTGGGTGGCTCAGTCAGTTACGCATCCAACTCCGATTTGCCTCGGGTCACGATCTTACAGTTCTTTCAAGAGTTCGAGCCCAGCATCAAGTTCTGGGCTGACAGCACAGAGCCTGCTTGGGATTCTCTCTCTCCTCTGTCTCTCTGTCCCTCCCCCCCACTCTCTCTCTCTCTCTCAAAATGAATAAATAAGCATTTAAGAAGTGCTAAACCTACCTACTTTCAATACAATCCATATAATTCCACCCTTAGTATTTATCTGAGAGACAAATCATATATCTACATAATGATTATGAATTAATGAGTATGACGTCTCTTCGTGACAATCAAATCTGTAAACAACCCAATATCTATCAGCTGATAGATAAACAAACTGCAGTATATCTATACAATGGAATACTAACCACTCAGCAATAAAATGAAAACCACCGACACGTACAACACGGGTGAATCTCAAAACCATTATGTGGAGCAAAGAAGCCAACTTTAAAAAGTAAATTGAACATGATCCCGCACATCTAAAACTCCAGAAAACAATGAACTTAGTCTACCTGACGTAAAGCCGGATCAGTGGGCCCAAGGTTGGGAGGGAATTGAAAGGGGTACCGGGAATCTTTTGGGGTGGTGTGAGCATTGACTGGTGACGGAGATGTGGAGATATATGCTTGTCGAAACCCCTCAAACCATACACTTAAAGTGGATGCATTTGTGATATATAAGATTATATCTTAATAAAGCTGGAAACAATTTAACCTCAACAGGTCTTGCTTGGAGTCAGACAAACCAATCATGAAATTCATGTGGAGTGTGAAGGGGACAAAAATAGCCAACATGGGTTTGAAAGTGAACAAGATGCAGGAAATTGTCCACCAGATATCAAGAATGACTGTAAAAGAGGCCTAACTAGAACCACGTGATAGTGGTGCAAAAATAGACAAATGGATTAATGGAAAAAAATAGAAATGGAAAAGGCCTCTACTAACAAAAAAATTTACATATGTAAAGCGCTGTGTAATAAAGCGAAAATGAGAAAAGGGTGAACCAGGCAAACAGATGAGGCCAGAGCAATTCGTTATTGCCATCGAGAAAATGAAACATCTAGGTTGAGATATCAGATAGGCAGCTTGCTATCCAAGTTTGGATCTATTATACTTAAGACCATGGGATTCGAGTAGTCGAGAGCAGTCGAAATTGCTCACAGGGAGTCTTGGGTAAAACTGAAGAAGTATACAATAGAGCTCAACTTTGTCTGATGGAAATTCATGCTTCAAGCTTCACACTGGGCTAGGAAATGATGTGAAGCCAGTCGTTCCCCTCCCCGAGAGGAGGAAATCCCTATAACTAAGTTACAGCAAACCCACCATAGGACAAACCACATACAGTTCAGCTGAACTCTCTTCTTTCCCGTGCATTTGGAGGCCTTCAAACTCCATAAATAAAGGTGAGCATGAACTATTCACCTGCCGTAGAGTTGCTGACAGGAAAGATGGACAGGCTTTAGAAATGTGGGGAAAGACATTATGAAAAAAAGCACTCACAATATATCACAATAAACAATATGACTGGCAATCGCTGCCCTAAACCCGAATAAGACAAAAAGAAGCCTCACGGAAATGATGCAAACATATTAGAGTAGGAAGGAAAGAGAGGCGTAAGGGCCTGAGATGTGATGAAGGGAGAACACGGAATCCGAGGAACAGAACAGCATTTCTGACATCAGCGTCACAGCTAATCCACTCAGCAAATATCCACAGGGCACTTGCTATGTGTCAGGCGCTGTGCTGGGTGCTAGGGGCTCAACAGTGCACAAAAAACACAACATGGATTCCAGAGCCCAGCTCCCTGGGTTTGAATCCCAGCTCTGCTGTTTAGCTCTGAGATCCTGGGTGAATCTTTAGCTGCTCTGTCCCTCCATGTGTGCATTTATAATATAGGAGCTACTCAATGGAGTCGATGTTGGGACTAAATATATGTCCTTGCATGTAGAAAGATACGTAGTAGTGTTACTTATTTTTATTACCATTACTGTGTAAGTTGGATCATTGAATGAAAAAAAAGAAAAAAGCAAGCACTCGAAAAGACGATCACACGGCAAACTGGATAAAATAATTTAGACAAGTGACGCCTACTTGCAGAAAGTTGGAGTGGACAGGGGCGCCTGGCTGGCTTAGTCAGTGGAGCGTGTAACTCTTGGTCTCGGGGTCATAGGTTCGAGCCCGGCTTAGAGATTACATAAAAATAAATAAATAAACACACAAAATGTTTGTTTTTTTTTTTTAAAGAGAAAGAAAGAAAGTTGGAACGGACAAACTTCCACCCCTACTCGGTAGTAACAAGGCATCCATCTCCCACCGGAGGTGTGAGAGGACGCCGACCGGAGAATCAGGACTTTCGCAATTGCCCAGTGGAAATAAGACAATTCCCCCCGCTGCAGTGTCAGCGGAGTCCACACAGAGAGCCAGAACTCTGACCCCCAATCAGCAGCAAGGAGTTTCCCCCTCAGTGTCAAGCCCAAGGGAGAACCCGGACTTATGTCTCCACTAGGCACTAATGAGAGGGTCTCTCTTTTCTTCTCCCTGAGGAGAATCAAAGAGGCCTAGCCAAGACAGAAGGTTTTAAATAAATTCCAGTCTCCTACTATAATACATAACTCTCCAGGTTTCAACCGAAAATCATTCATCATATCAAGAACTAGGAAAATGTCAGACCAAACTGGCCCCTGTACCCAGAGCGCAAGGAGAGAGGGAGGAAAGAGGCAGAACACTCCAGATTGGCAGGGGGCAGGTTTTATAAGCAAGGGAACCCGCGTACGAGACTTATCGCGGGGGGCTGAAACACGAATAGATCTAAGCATGTACCCACCAGAATCTTAAAAAGGTATAGAGGGGCCTTGAATGGGTTCAGTGTCATTCCGTCCTGACGGTCTCAGCAAGCCATTACTCTCTCTCAAGGCTGCGTCCTTGAAAACAGCTCCAGCTAAGGAATGTGAGCAGGGCTTGGGGTCCAAGGACAAGGAGAGGGGTGGGGAGCATCAGACTGCCCGGTTGCGACTCAGGGGTGAAGGGGCGGTCACGTCTTCTCAATTACCTCCTCCAAAGTGGAGTAAAGACAATCACTTAATGCCAACACCAGGGGACAGAGACACTGGTATCCGCTGACCAAGATTTTCAAACAGTCATGACACAAATACTCCAGTGAGTGATTTTAAACATGCTTGAAACAAATGAAAAGATACAAAGCCTCGGAAAATGAGTAAAGAGTTGCATTAAAGACATAAGAAGGTATAGGGATGCCTGGGGGCGGGCTCAGGCGGTTAAGCGTCTGACTCTTGCTTTCGGCTCAGGTCATCACCTCACAGTTCGTGAGTTCGCGCCCCACATCAGGCTCTGCGCGGACAGTGCTGGGGATTCTCCTTCTCTCCCTCTGTCTCTGCCCCTCCCCTGCTTACACTCTTCTGTCTCTCAAAATAAATGTACTAGAAAGAAAGAAAGAAAGAAAGAAAGAAAGAAAGAAAGAAAAAGAGAGAAAGAAGATATAAAGAAGAATCAAAGGGAAATTCTGAACTGAAAAATATAATAACAAAACAAATTCAACAGGTTTTGCGAAGAAATACAATAACAATAAAAAAAAAAAAGTCAACGGCAGAATGGCAAGAAAGAATCCGTGATGGAAAACAGAAAAATAGAAATTACCTATTCTTGGGGAGCCTGGGTGCCTCAGTCAGTTAAGTGTCCAACTCTTGTTTTGGCTCAGGTCATGATCTCATAGTTGTGAGATCAAGCCCTGCGTTAGGCTCTGCACTGGGTACAGAGCCTGCTTAAGATTCTCTTTCTCCCTCTGCCTGTCTCTAAAAAATGAAAGAAGAAAGAAAGAAAGAAAGAAAGAAAGAAAGAAAGAGGAAGGAAGGAAGGAAGGAAGGAACAGAAATTGCCATATCTGAACAACAGAGAGAAAATAGACCAAAAACATAAAATGAACAGTGTCAGGGATCTGTGGGACTATAACTTAAGGCTAACATTCATATAATCAGAGTCCCAGAAAGAAAGCCGATAAGGCTGAAAAAGTACTTGAAGAAATAGCAACAGAAATTTCCCAAATTTGTCACGAACGTAAATCTACAGATTAAAGAAGCTGAGCAAATTCAAAACAGGATAAATTCAAAGAAATTCAGGCCAAGACACACCAGAAGTAAGTGAAAAACTGAGACAAAGAAAAATTCTCGAAAGCAGAATTGAAACCAGAAAAAAAGAATACTTTATTGAGAAGGGGGAAAAAATAAGAAATCAATGAAGTTCTGAAACCGGAAAGACAGTAAAGAATATCAACGACCTAAAAGCTGGCTCTTTCAATAGGTCAATAAAGTTAGCAAAGATCGAGCAAGACAGATGAAGAAAGAAGACACAAATTACCAATATCAGGGATGAAACAGAAGGTATCACTACAGACACTGCAGATATCAAAAGGATAATAAGGGAGGGGCGCCTGGCTGGCTCAGTCAGTACGACTTTCGATGGCAGGGTTCTAAGTTCAATCCCCATCCCATGTTGGGCATAGAGGTTACTTAAAAAAAAAAAATTAGGGGCGCCTGGGTGGCTCAGTCGGTTAAGCGGCCGACTTCAGCTCAGGTCACGATCTCACTGTCCGTGAGTTCAGGCCCTGCATCGGGCTCTGTGCTGACGGCTCAGAGCCTGGAGCCTGTTTCAGATTCTGTGTCTCCCTCTCTCTCTGACCCTCCCCCGTTCATGCTCTGTCTCTCTCTGTCTCAAAAATAAATAAACATTAAAAAAAAATTTTTTAATAAATAAAAATAAAAAATAAAATTAAAAAATCTTAAAAAAAAAAAGGACAATGAGGGAATACTATGAACAACTCCACATACATAAATTTGGCAACTTTAATTAAATGGACCACTTCCTTGAAAAACACCTACAGCCACTCAATCTGAAATAGATGATTTGAATGAATATTCCTATAACTGTTGAAGAAATTGAATTTATAATTAAAAACTTCCTTCAAAAAAGAACTTTCTTGGTTTTTATTTTTTTAATGTTTATTTTTGAGAGAGAGACAGAGAGAGACAGAGTGTGAGTGGGGGAGGGGCAGAAAGAGAGGGAGACACAGAATCTGAACCAGACTCCGGGCTCTGTGCTGACGCGGGGCTCGAACCCACGAACCCTGAGATCACGACCTGAACCAAAATGGGACGCTTAACTGACTGAGCCACCCAGGCACCCCCAGCGTCACTTGCTAAGGAGCGGCTCTTTTCTACTGATCTCGAGGTCTGTCCTTATGCCAGTACCAGACTACAGCCTTGCAGTGAGTTTTGAAAGTCAAGAAATGTAATTCCTCCAAATTTGTTATTCTTTTTCAAGATCGTTTTGGTTATCTAGCAATGCTGGCATGTCCGCACGAATTTTAGGATCAACTTGTTCATTTCTGCAAGAAAGACAGTTGGAAATCTGAGAGGGGTTGCACTGAATCTGTAAATCGATTGGGGCAACACCGGATAGAAACGCATCATAAAAATATAAATTTTTCCAGAAGTGAGGTACAAATGCACTAGAATTCCTATTTGAATTCTAATTATTTTTAATTTTTTTTTTAGTGTTTATTGATTTATTTTGAGAGAGAGAGAGAGAGAGAGTGCACACCAGCAGGGGAAGGGCGGAAGGAGAAGGAGAGGGAGAGAGAGAATCCCAAGCAGGCTCCACACTCAGAGCAGAGCTTGATGTGGGGCTCCATCCCATGACCTCAAGATCACAGCCTGAGCTGATATCAAGAGTCACATACGTAACCAAATGAGCCACTCAGGTGCCCCAGGATTCCAATTATTTTTAAGCTGGACAAAGGGATGTCCACTGTTAGTCAAACACAGGCTTGAAAAGTACTCCTGAGGTAGGACTTGCTGTCTTGTGCTGCTCCTTGTGATGAGTTGCGGTAAATAAGTATCTGCTATCTGACGTGTCTCATTATATTATGTAATTTTGAATGTCTTACCTGTTAAAGGACAAGTCATTTTACGTGAAATACGTTGTGAGAGGGAAAAAAAAAAAAAAAAGAGGTTGCCAGGGATACAATAAAGGAGAGTTGAATTCTGGGCCGTGGTTTGACATCTGGCTTAGAACCAGGCCTGATGATCCCACCTAAACAGAGAGAAAGAGAGTTCCAGGGGAAGTGGCACCATCCCTGTGGATGCATGAATTTCCCTGGAGCCCAGTGGGCACCAGGCACGGTGGTCCGGCCTCCGCCATCTTGCTGGTGCTCTTCAAAGTAAGCGGAGGTGAGTTGTGGGCTCCTTAGCACAGAGCCTGTGTGTTTACAGGGCAAGGATTCAAAGAAGTGGTTCTGGATGGGTCCAGCACAGTTCATCCTCCACGCGAAGAAGGAGACAGTATGGTGGTTCTAAGGCACTCACACGTGGCCTGTGAGAAAGCCAGACCCTGTCACGTAGGAGCTTTGAAGGCAGTAAGTGATTTCCAGAGAAACACCAAAGAGATCAACCACAATGGCCAGGTAAGTAAAAAGACATCTGTCCCTTTCGTTGTCCTTCCCCCACACATCCACTCCCACCCCTCCACCCACAGCTGGAGCTGTCCTTAAAAAGGGAGGGGAGAAGGGCTATCCCTCCTCCTGTAGGTCTAGTAGATAGAGTCCCTGCTTAAGCTTTCAGGGAGGAGAATGGAAGGGATAAAATCTGAACTAAGATTGAGGCTTTACAGTGACTTGGATTTTTACATTCTCAGTTTTCAAAAGATTTCAAATGAGTTACTAAAGTAATTAGAAAGTAATAAACTCTTCTCAAGAGTTCATTAGAGGGCAGGACAGGGAGATTGAAGAGAGCATAGTTAAAGCCACACCTGGAAACACAAAACCATTTCGGGTTTATGTTCCAGTGAGTTAAGACTGGTCAATAAACTGATTACTCTAGGGGCACGTGGGTGGCTCAGTCGGTTGAGCATCCGACTTAGGCTCAGGTCATGATCTCACCATTCGTGAGTCGGAGCCCCACATCGGGCTGGCTGCTGTCTACACAGAGCCAGCTTCGGATCCCCTGTCCCCCTCTCTCTGCCCCCTCCCTTGCTTGCGCTCTCCTGAAAATAAATAAATATTAAAATAAACTGATTGCAGGCTCAGGCCGCATTGTTGGATACAGAACGGGGTTGGTGGGTCAAAAGTCTCCCTTTCATGGCCACCCACGGAAATACCAGCTCAAAGGAACACAGATAGCCTCCTCATACTATATCACTCAGGGAGGCACTGTACAAATATTTCCAATCCTTGCAAGGACTCTGCAGGTAGTTATTATTATCCACACTTCACAGATGAGAAAACAGACTTTCGGAGTGGCCGGATGACAAAGTCTCAGAGCCAGTAAGTGAGCTAAAGTTCTCTCTGGAATGCACACCCCCACCCCCACGGTCTATCAGCCTTGGGGCCCTTGCCCTGCCCACCACAGTAAGTCGCTTAAACGTTAACTCTCCTGGGAGCCCCTCAGAAACTCTCTCTGAAACCCCTTGGGCTGGTCTCTCCACCGCGTCCAGAGGACTAAGTCTGTGTCCCTCTCTACTTTTAGCGGCCCCCCTGTCGCCCACCTTCGCAAATGGATCTTTCATGTCCCTCCTCTCCCTGATCTTTCTGCTTTCACGTCCCCAATAACCCAAGCCCCTGAACCCAGTCCGGGTGATGTGATATTGCAGGGGGGCAGAGGAAACACTTCTTCAGGAACCCCTGAAGCTAAAAAACAGCTTCGAGCTTAGCCTGAGGGAGGAAGTGGGGCGGATCAGCTAGAAAGGATGTTGACCCCCACGGGTCAGACGAGAGGAGGGGCCCTCTGGCCAGGGGGAAGTGAGAAGAGGGAGTGCCTGGAAGAGATTGTTCATGCTTTAAACCCGGGCCAAACTAAATGAGTAATGAGAGAGGGTGTGCGGGACCTCACTATATATAGCTGAGCCTAGAGAGTCCCTCACCAGGGAAAGCGCCCGGGGCCCCTAGACAGTCTTAGGGTCTATGAGTCCACAACAGACCCAGTGATACAGCCCAGAGAACAGCTGGGGGAAAGCCGGGAGCTCTGTCTTCACCTTTTTTTATTCTTCCAAGTGGTGTCAGTGGAACAGGATGTAAGGCCCACTTGGGAAGAGGAAGGCCTCCCTTCCGTTGCAAACATGGACGTCTCGGCCGTTGGTAAAGAACTCCTAAGTAAGAGCCGACTCCTGCCTCCACTCAAGCGCCCGGCTGTAGAGGGTGTAGGCTGCTCAGGTGTCCGTGGGTTGGTAGGAACGTGGCTTCTGTCTCCGAAGGTTTGGGGAGGCTGTCTCTCTCCACAGGGGGCACATCTTACAGGGTATTTTTGGACGTAAACTTCTCTGGGGGAGGAGAATTCTGGGAGAAATCTAACACCCAAGTCTTTACGTCCGTGCACAGCTTTCCTCCCCTCAAGGAAACCAGCCATCTTGTGCAGTTTTAGTTATATACACCCTCTGGATGTACCACCTAGAGCTCCTCTTAACATAAGATGTTCTCCTGGTGCCTGTTGGATAAGACGCCTAGGGGTACCTGAGTGGCTCAGTCAGTTAAGCCTCGGACTCTTGATTTGGGCCCAGGTCATGATCTCACAGTTTGAGAGTTCAAGCCCCGTGTCCAGCCCTGCACTGATAGGGCGGAGCCTGCTTGGGATTCTCTTTGCCCCTCTTTCACTCTCTCTGTCTTTCTTTCTCTCAAAATAAACAGGAGCACCCGGGTGGCTCAGTTGGTTGAGCGGCTGACTTTGGCTCAGGCCGTGACCTCACGGTTTGTGAGTTCGAGCCCCACGTTGGGCTGGCTGCTGTCAGTGTGGAGCCCACTTCAGATCCTCTGTCCCCTCCCCTCCTCTGCCCCTCCCTTGCTTGTCCTCTCTCTCTCTCTCTCTCTCTCTCTCTCTTTCTGTCTCTCAAAAATAATAAACATTAAAAAAAAGAAGAAAAACTTTCTTTACCAACCATCTAAATAAATAAATAAATAAATATTAAAGAAAAAAGAAGCCTAGTCAGTATTGCTCAGTATTAGGATAAAAAGAGCTCTCTAGGATCTGGGGGAGGGGTGGAGAAAGTCAAGTGTGGGATGTCAGGCACACTTCTAGGCTGAACAGAACCGTACCTAAGGCCCGGTGGCTGGGGCTTCGTCTCAAGGTATCAATATTGAGGTAAATGGAGGAGAAAATTTTTTTTTACGAATGAGTTTTAGGGGTACCTGGGTGGCTCAGTCGGTTATGCGTCCAACTCCAGCTCAGGTCATGACCTCGCGGTTCGTGAGTTCAAGCCCCGTGTCAGGCTCTGTGCTGACAGCTCAGAGCCTGGAGCCTGTTTCACATTCTGCGTCACCTTCTTTCTCTGCCCCTCCTGCTCGCACTGTTTCTCTCTCTCCCTCTCTCTCTCTCTCTCTCTCTCTCTCAAGAATAAATAATCATTAAAATAAATAAACAACACAAAACAAAAAGAACGATTTTTAAGCTTAGCACCTAGAGCTCAAAAGCAATTAATGCAAACAGGAAATTCTCAGAAGGGGGAATCGCTGGAACACTTATCTGTAAACTCTGCCCCTGATTGCAAAGTTGATAAGAGCTGCTCTCTTGCTTGGCCCTGAGCTGCCATTGCCAGCAGCAAAATTTCTGAACTCCAGGTCTCTTACCCTAAACTGAAAACAATCTATCTCCCCGTTTCCAGAAGGATGTGCAAAACTTCCTTTCATCGCTAGGAATTCCTGCCACTTCTTCCTCCATATTTTCTGAGTGGGGTTCTCCTGCTTCACGGTCACTCCGTCTAGCATTTCAAGGCCACGTCTCTTGCCTTCTGGTCTAACTCCCCCTCCTTTAGATCCTGAATGACTCGATTACATCCTCTCACGGGTGGGGTGTCTCGCGTAATATGCGCGGAGAAGATTCCAGTCTTCCTCCCCTCTTCTCCTCCGACTGGGGGGCTTGCTGTGCCTATGGGGGACCCACCCCATGTCCCTGGCAGCACGACTCTAGTGATCTGCACTTTCAACCCCTTCAGCGGCCCCACCCCAGCCACACCTTGCACATTATCCGCGCCCTGACCCACCTCATCTCTGAAATCCGCCCCCCCCCCCCCATACATTCTCCTGCCAATCTGGTTTCTCCTTCCCTTTTTTCCAAGCCTAACACTCTCCAGAATTTATTTCCTCCAGATTCATCTCCATTAAACTCTTGAGCTGAAATCTCACCTGTGCTCCCTGGCCCCCTTGTCTATCTTTCCACTGGTCCTAAGAGCCTCGTTTTGAGAGAATCCTGTGGTCCTACCTCTCTACTTCTACACTGGAGCTGTTGAGCGGGCAACCCTGAAGATGGGAACCGATCTACGAAATCCACTTTCCCCCCGGGGCCTTCCAGAGTGCACGAGAACCTTCCACGGTGCGTGGAGGACGTTCAGGCTGGGCCACTCCTCTCAAATCCCAGACTGCACCCCTCTCGCCGTCCCCCATCTTCTTGGGCCATGACCCTGATTTTACAAAGAAAACAGAAGTCATCTCCTTTAGTTCCCTCCCCCTCTCACCCCCATCTCCCTCAACCTGGACTCGGAAGTGTTTCCCCACACCCCACCCCCCTTCCCCACTGGGCTCTCTCCTCCTTCAAGGCCTCAGGTAAGCATCAGTCCTTGAAGACTTCTTGATCCATAGTTAGTGCTCAATAAATGTCAGCCATTATTATTTTTCTCCCGTGCTCCTTCACAAAGAATCATCACCCTGCTTTCTGCCAGAACAATATTTTTTGTATTTTACTTTATTGCACTGACCCCACAGCAGTGATTATGTATCTACATGCCCGTCCCTCATGTTAATTCATCAGCTCCTTGAGAACGGGGAAACAATATAGCGTCTGGCATAAAATAGATGTTCAATAAACACTTGAAGAAATAAAAATATGAACAACTGACTTCTCAGATAGCTCTGTGATATCAGTGTGTTCATCTATTTAATGGCTGCCGTTAGAATCCTTTCAAGGGGGTTAAATTCTGAAACGCCCTGAGAGCAGGCCAAACCCATGAAGTCGGAATCTCTTAGGAGGAGACCAAGGCTTTTGTTTTCGAAGACTGATTGGAGTATGCAGCTTGCTTTGAGAATCACTGCCTTCTGGAAGGTAGTGAGACTCAGAAGACTTAGCCGGCATCTAACTCTCTCCTGTATTACAGGACGTCCCTGACTGTAATCTAGTAAAAGGGACAAGCCGACGAGAAGTTGAACAATAAGAAGCTGGGGGAGATCAGTAGAGATCATTGGGTGGGGTGATGGGCTTCTCCCTGGTACCAACACACCCTGTGCCAGCTCAAGTCCATCGGGTTTGGGGGGACAAATACTCAACTGTTCATCCCCCAGGTCTCTCCTGTCAATGAGCACCATAATGTCCCCGTGCTGTCACACCTGTGCTTCTAACTTGAACATTTACCGGACTTTGGAGAAAAGCAGGATAACCTCAGTGAGTTGGAAGGGCAGGCTGTGTGGGGGTAAAGAGCAGCACACAAGGTTGGCAGGAAAAAACAACCCAAAATTGTCTAGTCTAGTGGTTTTTCTAAAATGACATTAAAGTGTTCATTCCTGAACATGGCTTTTTTTTTTTTTTTTTTTTTTTTTTTGGTCAAGTGGTGGGATAGAGCCCCACATCTGGCTCAGGGCTGAACACAGAGCCTGCTTAAGATTATCTCTCTTTCCTTCTGCTCCTCTCCCCCATTCACACATGCTCTGTCTCTCTGTCTCTCTGTCTCTCAATAAAATAAAAAATTAAAAAGTAAAGAAGAATTCCTGGGGCACCTGGGTGGCTCAGCCGGTTTAGCATCGGACTTCGGCTCAGGTCATGATCTCACAGTCTGTGAGTTCGAGCCCCGGGTCAGGCTCTGTGCTGATAGCTCCGAGCCTGGAGCCTGCTTTGGATTCTGTGTCTCCCTCTCTCTCTGCTCCTCCCCTGCTAATGCTCTGTCTCTCTCTGTCTCTCAAAACAACAACAACAACAACAAAAAAACATTAAACTAAAAAAATTTTTAAAAAGTAAAGAAGAATTCCTAAGATGTCAGTATGGGTCAGGGATCTGGGGTCTGTCAGCCTCATCCAGGAGACTGGTAGAAATGCAGAATCTTGGCCTTACTCAATCAGAATGTGCATTTTAGCAAGATCCCCAGACGATTTGCATGCACATTCAAGTTTGAGAAACACTGTGCTAGACCCGAATCTGATGTACAAGTGCTGAGGTGGCCTGAAATTCGGCATTTCTGACAGTCTCCCAAGCAATGCAAATGCTGCTGGTCCAAGGATACCCCACATTTGGTATTTTCTCCGTGACAACCAAAGGAATCAGCAATCACATCAGCAGCCTACTCTATCCCGGGCTGTCTGTTATGAATCCCTGTGTTTCAAGGGGGGAAGAAAACCAATTCTCAGTGGTTTAAACAGTAAATGACTTGCATGTGCTTGTATCACTGAGGACTTCAGAGGTAGGGCTCCCTGCCCAGGAGCCCTGATTCACAGGCTCAGCTGCTGTCACCGGGAATCCAGGTTTTCTCCTGTCCCTCCAGGCTTTAGCCCCCACCCCAGTGGCATCATGCCCACCCTCCAGTCAGTGGCCTCCAGGCTCTCCCCTCATGAGCAAAATTTTCGAGACTGAGAACAGCAGCTAAGATCATCTCTTACATTTCACACACGAAGTATGGCCGTCAATTTTATTCAGTCAAGCCTGAAGGGCTGTGCTGACCTCCCTTCTGTGGCGCCATTTATAGAAAACCCTGGACTTTCTCTACCCCAGTAGATTTGCCCTCCACCCTCCTCCCTGCAGCATCACCCATCGGCTCCCTGTTCTCTCGTTTTGTGGTCAGCTTTGGCCAGTGAGAGGCACTGTGAGAGAGTCAGGACGGCAACAAGATTTTTCTTCCCCCAGGGTCTGTTTTCTGGTCTCGTCTTCCTGGGCCACACTGACAGTGGCTTTATTCCTCTTCCCAAGGCCAAAGCCATGGCGGCAGGATCCCTAAATCCACCATTACCTCTCCCCGTTTCCAGTCATGGCTGGACCCTTCTCTGAGCTACTGCAAAATTTAGGATGCTTCTCGTCTCTCTACAGATTCCCTTATATAGATTGTCTGCTTATCCCTTGATCTTTCTTCATTCACCCATTTTAAGTACACCATTTGTTTCCTGTGGGACCCTGACTGATGCAGGCACATTTAATTTTGCAAAAGAATATAACATCTCCAAATACATAGAAAATTTTTAGGGCTTTATTTCCAAACTTACAAAGATGTCAGTAACGGAGAACCGGAGAGACAACGATTTGAAATGTGGACAATACACAATAAATGTTCATTACAAGCTTAAAACCAGATGGAGATAATGTTAGGAGGGGAAAAAAAGTGTTTTCTATTAGGGATCATTAATTTTCCACTTTATAAAAAAATTTTATTATCTTATAAGAATACAAACTATTGTAAAACCCTTGTTTTTTAAAATCACGTCTGAATGTGAAATGAAGTGCATATACAGAAAATGGGAAAGGATGGGTTTTATATACGTTAAGCAGGGCACATCTCCTTTCTTTTAATGTTTATTCACTTTTAAGAGAGAGAGAGGGAGAGACAGAGAGCCACCATGGGGAGGGTCAGAGAGAGGGAGACTCAGAATCCGAAGCAGGCCTCCAGGCTCCGAGCTGTCAGCACAGAGCCCGACGCGGGGCTCGAACTCACACACCTTGAGATCTAGACCTGAGCCGGAGCCCAAGTCGGCCGCCCAATCGACCGAGCCACCCAGGCGTCCTGGTGCCTCGCCTTTGAGAGGCTAACAACGTTAAACGTTGTTCTCGCTCAAACGTCGGTTGGCAGAAAGCCAGGAGCGCTTCGCGCGTTGTGACGGCTGCGGCAACGCTCCGTGCACTGGCAACGGACGCCGGGGGACAGAGGCGAGGACTCGAGCCCGCGCCGGAGCGGCCCCGCGGGAGGCCGCGGCTGGGTCGGTGCGCGCCGTCGGGGCGGGGCAGCGCCTGGGGAGGAGGCCGGGGGCCTGGCCGGTGCGGCCTCGGCTGCCTGGGGAGGCCGCGCCCGCCGCCCGCGGCCCCGCGGGGAGGGCTTCCCGCCGTAGGACGCGCGCGGGGCGCTAGGGGGCGCTGGCGGGCGCCGCGAGGCTCCACGCGGCCAAGCTCCACGCGGCCAGGCCCGGGGCTTGGGGGGGCCGAGCCCGGGTGCCTGTGGCCGGAGCGGGCCCCGCGGAGTCGCGAGGGTGTAGGGGTCGCCGGACGGCCCCGAGGCAGCCGCACACGGTGCAGAAGGCCGGATCCTGCGCCAGACGAGTCCCGCGTGGGCGGCCGTGGGCTGGGGGCGCGTCCCGCCCCCTGGCAGTCGGGCCAGTGGCCGCCCGCGTATGGGGGACCGTAGCGGCCGGCCCGCGAGGATGCCCTGCTCGGGGCGGCGGGGGGGGGGGGGGGGGGGGGGGGGGGGGGCTTGGCCCCGGGGCCGCCGGCGGTGGGGGGGGGGGGGGGGGGAGCCAGTTCCGGTCGCCAGGCGGGTACCGCCAGAGCCCGG
The DNA here is from genome assembly GCF_023721935.1 of Panthera uncia. NCBI lineage: Eukaryota > Metazoa > Chordata > Mammalia > Carnivora > Felidae > Panthera > Panthera uncia. The sequence goes on from NC_064812.1 coordinate 75,534,558, forward strand.
CGCCGCGCCGCCGCCTCCAGGAAGGCCTCTCCTCCGTTCACGTCCGCCTCGGCTGGGGGTGGACTTGCTTCCCAACCCCCAGAGTGCGGACATCTCTCCAGCCGGAGGGAAGTCCGAAAAGCGGCGCCCCGCAGGCTCTTTCGTCCAAACCCGGGGAGCGTGATAGTGGAAGTTAATATTAACCATGATGCCCGAACGGGAGCACCGGGAAGTCCGCCGGCCAGTGATTGCTGGGGCAGATTTCACCACTCCAGCCAAATCAGCGTCTTGGGAAGCCGACTGTCTTAGAGTATGACAGTCCTTGACGGGCCCAGAGAGCTGCCTGGAAGGGCCACCACCGGCCCCAGGAAGGCAGGCAACTTAAGGACAGGGGCCAGAACGGAGCACCGCCATCGGAACTTTCCATCCATCGCCTGGCTAAAACGGGATACAGAAAGAACTGATGTTTTGCGTAAAAAAGGTTGCGCTCAGGGCGTGCGATTTCTTCCCCTTTTCCTCTTCCTTTCTTCCCCCTTCTCCTGTATCCGAAGCGCAAGTATTCTCCAATCGGTTCGTGGGCACACAGTGTTTACAAGAGTGAGAGGGAGTCTTAGGACTCAGCTGTACAGGAGAGGATTGAGTCAAGATACACAGTTACGTTGGACTGGAGACAGGACGAGTGCGGCTGACCCCACTCGAGAGTAAATAGAGGTCCGTCTTCTAGAACTACAGGGACGCCAAATAATATAAGGTTGACTGATAAGGCAAGCTGCAGAATAGCAGGGAAAATGTGATCCCATTAGTTGGGGGGGGGGGGGTAGAAGGAGAAAATCCGACCTGTCCTTGTGATTGTAGATGCGGACATAACGTGTCCAGGGGGAATCACTGAAGTTCGGACTGGGACAGGGATAATAGTTTTCCCTCGGAGTGCTCCTTAAATTTTTATTTAAAAATAGGAAAACAAATTTTAATGAAGCTATTTATGCGGAAGACAATTATTTGACATTAGTAAGATGAAAATAAGGTCCGGCCGTGTTATTCCTTCTGTTAAAAAAGAAAAACAAACTCTCCCTCAACTTCAAAAGACTGAAAGCGGAATGAGCTGGAACTTTTCACAACTAGAGGCCACCGTCCCCGGCTTTTCTAACACAAATTTCAGCCTCTGGAAAAAAAAGAGCCCAAGACCACAGCTTGTATCGCTTGAAATTCTCAAGCTTTGCACATCTGTCTGAAAGGTGCTGTTGAATGCATTTCCGGCTCCAATCAATGACCCAACAGTTTCGTTTGTATCGATCTCCCCATTTCTTACCTGAGAAGAAGACATCCGCTCTTTATAAGAGCATTCGAGTTTCCTTTTGCAGAGGGCCTTGCCTGGTTAGCTGACACCTTTAAAACCTTTCCCCAACGCGCAAAATTTCGTGTTAACATTTATACCTGGCGATGGTCGAGAGTTTGCTCTCGACCCTTTTTTAAAATTTCATCTCCCGCCCCCAAGACAATTGTGCACCTGCTGCTCCATGGTTTCCCTGGAGGTAAAGACCCCTTTAGGAGCGAGTTCTCAAGGGTAAAGCCACTGACGCGGGACCCAGGATTTTCCCGGCACCTGCCCCGCAAAAGCCCACTCCTCCCAAGTCCTTCCCAGTTATCTTCGCCCTCGCCCCCACGCTGTGCCCCCCCCCCCCCGGGCCCCCGCGTCCGAGCGGCCCGCGGGGTCCGTCCCGGCGCGAGCCGATGGCGCTCAGTCTCGGCCACACCTAGAAGGCGCCGGATGCGAGACTCGCCCTTGGCTGGGCCCCGCCGCCCCGGCCGGCGCCCCGCTGCTCCCCGCCGCCTCCCCCTGCACCTTCCTGTCCCCGAGGGGGTCGGCCACTCGGCCCCGGGGCAGGTGCCCAACCCGGTCCTGCCGGCGGGCAGCGCGCGGCGGGGCTGGCTCTGGTCGTCACCGCCGCCCCGCGCCCCCTAACCCAACCCCACCCTCCGCGGGACCCGCCACCAGCCCCGACGCCCGGGAGGGGGTAGAAGCGAGGGTGGGGCATGTCCCGGGCGCTGCTCCGCGCCGGACCCGCCGCCGCCGCCGCTCCTGGCCAGTCCCAGCCCGCCGCGCGGCCAGCGCCCTCGCCGGCACAGTGACACTGCGGGCGCCCGGGGCACCGGCCCTTTCTGCACCGATGTGGCCCACGGAGAACCGGCGATCCCGCCGCCGGGACGGCACAGACGCGGCCGCGAACTCCGTTCGCTCGGTAAAGCGCAGCCCGCGGATACTGGGTTCAATTTTACGCGCAGCAGAAAATAGCCCGCCGAGACCCAAACCCCCTCCCCTAGCCAGAGCAAAGTCAGTCCCGGATGTCACGTCCAGACGACCTTCTGAAGCCTGCGCGCGGCAGGCAGGCTCCCGGACCAGCACAAAAGCGGAGCCCTCGTTCTCACCTTGGAACCGGATTCGTTTCAGGCCGAGTGTACCCGCGCTGGGCGGGCACCAGGCCACAAAGCTAAGGTCTCGAAACGCCTCGACGCAAGCGCACGACGTCTCAGTCCTTGGGTCCTCGTTACCAGGGTGGCCTCGCTGGCGGTGCTCTACTGGACCCACACTCCCGGCTTTTTGTGTTTTAAAGCACCAAACGTGAGATCTTTGGACTTCTAAATTAAAGTCACTGCAAAGTCTTGTTAAAATGTTACCCCGAATTAATGGCAGCCGGAGTGCCGACTGCTGGCGAGGGCAGCGCAGCGCCCCGGGGTTCCAGGGCCTCTTCTGCTCCGAGACGCAGGAGGGAAACGCCGCAGCCTCGCCGGGACCTCGAGGGGCAAGAGGCGGGGCGGGGGTGGGGGGTGGGGGTGGAAACCGGCCCGCAGAGCTCAGGGATGCCCCTTTACAGGCCTGTGTTTCTCTGAGCTCAGGGATGCCCCTTTACAGGCCTGTGTTTCTCTGAGCTCAGGGATGCCCCTTTACAGGCCTGTATTTCTCTTAGCGTAAAGCTTTAGAGACGCTACTTCTCTTCTCTAGTGGGTGTGAAAAGTGTGTGGGTTTAAAATTACAACCACGGCGGTAAGCGGTGCCCACTGTCTGGGATTGATTGAAATGACGTAAAAATGGATAGCTTTCCATATGACGCGTGACTAAGTATTCCTTCTGTCTTCCCACCAAAGAGAGAGAGAGAGTGAGAAGAAAGAAAGAAAGAAAGAAAGAAAGAAAGAAAGAGGGAAGGAAGGAGGGAGGGAGGGAGGGAGGAAGGAAGGAAGGAAGAAAAATGGAGAAAGATGGTCACAAATACCCACCTGTGCTGTAAACAGGCGTGCCGCGGGGGGAGGGGGGAGTGGGAGCCACAGAATCCAGACCTCTCACAGGGGGGAGGAAAGACTTCCCGCCTTTGTGATGGATGGAGAGAAAGGTGTGTAATCTTAGTAATTTAACAGGCAAAGGCAACCTATAGAAGGGTTGGAAATAAGGTATAACTACTACCTTCGGTGGAAATGCTTAGCGTTTAGACTAGGAAGTCAATGCCTAATTCTGTGATAAACACAGAATTAGCTGCCCAGGCATATTAATTAATTAACCTCCAGAGGAACAGAGTTATATGGTATGTACCTAACGCCCAGTACAACCCCACCCCAGAAGGATTGGTTGAACTGGGGCTGGGGAGAAGCACAGAATCTTCTTACAACTGTTTATATTATTAGCCCATTCGTCACGTTTCTTGTTTGTGAGTATGTGCGTCACTTAAATTTTTCAAATTATTTTTAAGATGAGTAAATAAAAACTCTACTTTCTATACCCACAATCTCTTTATTGAAACTATAAACTTGTAAAATTCTTTTCTTATTTCTCCCTCTTAAAATCTCACTAAGCCCTTTTCAGTTTCATGTCCTTGGTCTGTGTGTGTGCATCGGCAATCCCTGCTAATGTTTTCACATGCCCCCAGCCCCGGATTTATTAAAATAAACAGGAGAATCGCCTACCTAGGGAACCACCATAAAGTTGTTCATTCATTTCAAGGACATCGGAGAATTTTCTTCTCTTCACCCCACCTACCATAGCCCCGAGGAAAGAACTTCTGAGGACAGAGCGATTGGCAAACCCGAGTATCAAGTTTCAGTATGGCTCGGAAGTGAGAATTTATTTCTCAATTTGCTGTCCTTCCCCATTCCAGTCTGCTTATTCACCCTCAATAGTTCCAACTCTGTTCAGTCCTGAAAAAGAAAATGGCATGCAAATACAATGTAGGATTTGAGAAACTGATTGGTGGGGAGAAGGCTGGCCTGAATGATGAATGCTAGCAGCCTTGATATTGCATTCGGTGTGTCCCAATTACCTGTCCCTTGACAAAGACCTTGAGTTTTTCATGTGGAATGGGAGTTCCTAGGAACGGAGGCATTCTGTATGAAGTTCTTCTTCAAGTGGCAATTACTTCTAGTCTCATTTTATAATCAAACAGGCTGAGCTGCCTGACGTTCAGAGTGAAACACAGATGATCTGTGTTTCCAGCTAATATGGACAGTGCTACAAGGCTGTAAAATTCTCAATCCGCTAATCAAAGCACCAGGGGGAGGTGAGTTCCTCTTGTCTTCTCTTTTCCAATGGAATCATGAAATTAAGTCCCCCAAGTCGGCTGGGATAGATATACACAAAATCAGAAGGTAAAGATGGGCAGAGAAAGGAGAGAGCATTTTCTGGGGCACTGAAGCAATCCTTTTAGCACAACCTCACTTGTCCCTACACCCATCCAGGCAGGAAGTCGGGGCTCTTATTGCTATCCCTATTTTTTTCAGATGAGCTGACTGTAGTGCAGAAAAAGACTGGTGACTTCTCCAGACTCACAAAGCTAAGCTGCTAAACCAGATGAACTTCTGACTCAAAATGCAGTCTTCTTTTAGAACACCACCACTCACGGCACTGTCCAGCCGTTCTCTGCTCCTGGCTCCGATATCTTATTCTCGTGTCCTTAAATTTGATGTTCTGACACCGTTTTCAGGAGAAAGGAGTTACAGAGGCTGGTGACTGTTTCCAATAGAAGCAAAGCAAAGCAGGTTCTTCATGAATCCCTGGTGGAAAACTGAGGTACTCACTAACAAACATGTAGGCAGGCAATTTTCTGAGCTCTTACGAGGTGCCTGGTCAGGTGATACAAAATGAAAACAGACAGTCTCTGCCCCAGGAGCTCTCCTGGTAGCCAGAAGAATCAGAGAGACCAGACAACTGGTCAACCTACCCCAAACTGGCCAAAATTCTTTTTTTTTATTATTTAATTTTTTTAACGTTTATTTATTTTTGAGACAGAGAGAGACAGAGCATGAACGGGGGAGGGGCAGAGACAGAGGGAGACACAGAATCGGAAGCAGGCTCCAGGCTTTGAGGCATCAGCCCAGAGCCCGACGCGGGGCTCGAACTCAAGGACCGCGAGATCGTGACCTGAGCTGAAGTCAGACGCCTAACCGACTGAGCCACCCAGGCGCCCCTGGCCAAAATTCTTCTTGTTCTTGCTTAACAATAGATCAGGTACAAGGGAGGTCACTGATTCCCAGCAGCGTGAGCATGGGCCACGATCCTGGAAAAAGCTGGATCTACGACAGGTCTCCTGCTACTTACTTATGCTCATCTGAATCTCCACACGGTGTATAACTTCACAAATCATCTTGTAGAGAAACAGCCGTTTGGGGAACTTGTTATGAATTTGACTTTGGCAAAACGTTTAAGGATTTGGTTAAAGTCCAAAATGTCTTCAGCATGAGTAAGATTTTTTAAAGTTTTTTTTTCTTTTTTTTATTAAGCCAAATTGTTGTTGGGACCTGAGCTGTAGAGAACGTCATAGTAAAGAACCTCACTGTTATCAAAGCCACGACTTATGTAGCCCTTGCTGTATACTAACACCAGGAAGTTTTATACTGCACCAAGAAACATTATTTAAATATTGTTTCGTACTGCATTAGGAATTTTTAATATCCAGAGTCTTGAATAAAGCCAGTGGTGAGGTTTCCGTGTTTGTGCAAGGGGAACAGTGCAAACAGCAAATCTCATTAGAAGGAAGGTAGGGACCGGTGTTACAATCAAAATTAAAGAAGAGACGGACTCAGAAGGAGGCACCTTGTAACCGGGAAGAATAAACCCATGCTCAAATCATGGATGTAAAATCTCTCTCCGTGTCCAGCCTTGTCCAAAGAAATCAAAGGGGAGAGGGGAGAGGAAGGGAAGGTTGAACATCTATTATGTGACAGGCACCATTCTGGGTTTTAAAAACAAAACCAAGCGGGACCTTTGAAAATGTTAGACACAAATGATATACTTTGGTTCATAGTACCCCCATTCCGTTTGTTTTGAATTCCTTTTGCTTGTAGGTGATTTCTCTGACATCAGCAAGCCGATAAAGAACAAGCTGATGATGTCTTTTGCGGTGTGATTCAAATGAAAGGTACAACGATCTTCTGAAAGAAGAAGAATAAGTGAGAGATACAGTGTTGTTGTGATATCATCTACTAGCTGCTTCAATAAGTAGCCAGCTTATTTGTAATTTATCACACCCACCCTGGTGGCCTTAATACAGATGTGGTACCGGGGCGCCTGGGTGGCTCGGTCGGTTAAGCGTCTGACTTCAGCTCAGGTCATGATCTCACAGACCGTGAGTTCGAGCCCCACGTCGGGCTCTGGGCTGATGGCTCAGAGCCTGGAGCCTGCTTCCGATTCTGTGTCTCCCTCTCTGTCTGCCCCTCCCCCGTTCATGCTCTGTCTCTCTCTGTCTCAAAAATAAACGTAAAAAAAAAGAAAAAAATTAAAAAAAAAAATAGAGAGTTCTTTCTCACAGTGTCTCCGTGAGAAAGAACATACCCTCTTACGTTTTACGGGGGTCTCTCAAAGGTGTGTAGGCTCCGCTGGGATGAGTCAGGATATCCCCGCCCATAAAAGGGCTGGAGTCCCACCTCCCGACACACTTCTAAAGTGCCTACAAGGGCCGGGCAGGGGTGGGGAGTGGGGGTTCCAGGCAAGCAAGGTATTCTTTACGTATTTGCTTCCAAAATTAAATCGCCAAAAACGGAGGCCAATTTAACATTTTTTACAAACCCGTTGTGGCCACTTTGTTGAGTCGCTTGGGGAAAGAAGATTCTATACGTTTGGCGAGATCACAGAGTTGTCCTAGCTGTACATTCTGTCCTTCACGTTAAAACTATACTTGTGTCTCTGGCAGGCCCCATGCTCCTTTCTTGGTTTGCCCACCGGGGCCCCCATTCCTGTAGTTGAAAATAAGAAAGGGTGATTTAACTGTAACATCTATTTCAATCATCGGTTGCTACATAACAAAGCTCACCCAAAGCTCAGTAGTGCATGGAAACCGTTTTTTCTAAGTCTTTGCCACCTGTGGATTGCCTGAGCTCATCTGGGCATTTTCTTCCCCTGGCCTCCCTTAAGTTACAGTCAGATGCTGGCAGGGCAGATGGAGTCAGCTGTCGGTAAGACCGAGCTCCCCAACTTTGGCATGGAGTCACAGGGTCGCTCCTCTCCGTGGGGTCTCTCCAAATGGTCTCCCCACCTTGGTAACTGCACTGCTTACCCCTTACGTAGCTCAGACTTCCCAAGAGCACAAGAAACAGCCTGCGGGGCTCTCTTAGGGGTTGGTCCCCAGGCTGACACTGCATCTCGTCTACTCCATTCTGTTGGGTTAGAGTAGCGGGTCCAACCCACATGGTACAAGCAGCTTATACGAGGTTATACACACCCAAGGTACGGTTCAATGGAGGCCAACCCTTGGGGACTCACTCCCGCCATCACAACTGCACAAAGGCAAAAATCATACATTCACGTTGGCAGGGCATCATGGGTTCTTCCTTTTATACTTTGAGAAAGAGACATACCCCTCCCCACGTTCCCTGATTCACCTATCTCAAGTGACTCAGTAACGTGAGTGAGTTCTTGACGTGGCTCTTTGTGTTTTCAAATAAAAAGACAAACCTGTTTGGTTTGGGTTTTTTGCTTCGATGCTTGGGTGCCGTGCTTCCCAACAAAACGTCACCATGATGGCTTTTAAATCCGAGGGTTTCAGATTCCCACAACCCTTGGATGGGTTGCCAGGGGTCCCATTGCCTACAATTGTGTCTAAAATGTGTGTGCGCGTGCGCGCGCGTGCTCGCTCCTGGGGAGGAGTTTCCTAGCTTTCCTCAGATTATCATCTAAAGCGATTTCAAATTGCCAAGACCTCTAAGAGGGCTTACAACTCCGGGAGCATGGCCCTGCATTTTTACCTGCTGTCACGCCTCCCCAGTGGGGGAAGGGCAGTGTGTCGTCAACCTTTCATGTATGTTTCTTTTCCTTTCTTTTTTTTTTTCTCCCCCAGGGAGGGTGCGCGCTCGTGCCTGTGCATGCACAAGCAGGGGAGAGGGGTGGAGGGAGAGAGGGAATCCGAAGCAGGGTCCACACTCGGCGCAGAGCCTGACCTGGGCCTTGGTCCCTGACCACCCTGGGATCAGGAGTCGGGCATTCAACGGAGTCACCCAGGTGCCCATGTATTTCTTTCTACAGTGAAACAAAAAGCAGTCACTGTCTGGCCCCTGAGACCACTTCAACTGAAGTCTGCCTGAGGGAAGAAAAGAAATGGGCTGGATGCCTCTGCTCCCAAGAATTACTGTGAGAACGAACTCTCCTTTGTTGGGGTTAAAGGCATTGGAATTGCCTAAGAATTTTAGCTCTTATCATTTCCCCACCTGTACCTGGTAAATAGTGAAGAATGTAACTTAACGGGACTTTTGATTCTTCCGCCATCCCCTTCCACCCTCCTCAGCACTCGGCTTTTCTCCTTTCTTCTTTTCCCTATTCGTCTTTTCCAATTTTGTAGGATGTAACAGCCGAGGGTGCTACTTAGTCTCCTTGGGCCAAGTGTGTGCTAAAATGCCTAGTGTGATTTCAGCTGGGGACACTGCCTTGAACCTGACCAAGTGAGGCCCCTCTGCTCACTTTATCTAGTAGGAACTGGGGACATCCTGGGGAAGGAACTCAGACTGGAAGCAGGACCTGTCTAGGGTCAGAGGAATAAAGAATGTGGAAAAGGGTAAAATACTAGAAGCAAATAGATTGGATTAGGTGGTAGATAAAACCCAGGAGTAAACTGCAGAATTTCACATTTTTTTTAAATGTTTATTTATGTTTGAGAGAGACAGAGTTGTGTGCGTGATAGAGCACACAAGCAGGGGAGGGGCAGAGAAAGAGGGAGACAGAGAATCCCAAGCAGGGTCCAGGCTCTGAGACGTCTGCACAGAGCCTGACATGGGGCTTGAACTCACAAACTGTAAGATCATGACCTGAGCAGAAAGTTGGACCCTTAACCAAGTAAGCCACCCAGGCCCCCCTAGAATTTCAAATCTTTAATGTAACCTCTGTTATGCTTAACAAAATAGACTCCCCTTTCCTTGCTGAAACTTTCTGTCCAAAACATTCAGCATGTCCAAAGCATCCAGGGGCCCCTTGGGATAAATATCCACCTTGCCATTTCTCGAAAGAATCCAGCCAACCACTCAGCTCAGATATCCCTCTTCAAGATAAATGCTTTAAGTTATTCTCCTACCCCTTCCTTTTCTCTGTAGCGTTTATCAGTATGGAGAATTACATAGTTTCTTACCACCAGCGTGCAAGTTCTTCCAGTGCCCACAGATATAGCCTGGCGCAAAGGAAAACAGTGAACAAATATGCTTTAAGGACTCGTATGGCCGCGCTCTCATCATATACATGGCAGGTGGGGGCTCCAGCGCCTACTTTCTTCATTGGGGATGGGGAGGGGGTGTGGGGAACAGCACTGCAGCTCGAGGGCTTGACCAGACTCAAGCTTGGTACAAAATGTCATTGATGGAACACCTGGCACGAGAAATGCCCAACGAGAAAGTCATCTGTATCCACTACGTGTCAATCTGCAAAACCTGATGGGCAGGGCCACTGCAGTCAGCCCTTACCTTGCCGCCCTGTGACTCGGTTTCTTCCCTAGAAGGGCAGGACAGTGATACCCTAGGACTGTAGCTTTAGTTGTACTCTACCGACATGTCCTCCCTGGATCTCTCCAAAGTCTAAGCATTGCTGTGTCAGGGGGCGCCTGGGTGGTTGTCGGTTGGCTCCAACTTCGGCTCAAGTCATGATCTCACGGTTCCTGAGTTCGAGCCCCGCATCGGGGTCTGTGCTGACAGCTCCGGAGCCTGGAGCCTGCTTCAGATTCTGTCTCCCTCTCTCTGCCCCTCCTTCCCTTACACTCTCTCTCAAAATTAAATTTTTTTTTAATGTTTATTTACTTTTGAGACAGAGAGAGACAGAGGATGAACAGGGGAGGGTCAGAGAGAGAGAGGGAGACACAGAATCTGAAACAGGCTCCGGGCTCTGAGTTGTCAGCACAGACCCCGATGCGGGGCTCGAACTCAGGAACCGTGAGATCATGACCTGAGCCACCCAGGTGCCCCAGTCTCTCTCAAAATTAAATAAACATTAAAAAAAAAAGTTAAGATCACAATGCTAAATAAACTTTAAAAAGCTGGGGGGGGGGGCACTTTGGTTGCCCAATCTGTTAAGGGTCCCACTGGATCTTGGCTCAGGTCACGATCTCTGCATGACCTGAGCAGACCTTGGTGGGTCGCCAGCTGGGAGACTGCTTGGTATTCTCTCTGCCCCTCCCCCGCTCATACTCTTAAATAAACTTAAAACAAATTAAAGTCACAATGCACATTTTCTTTGGATTCGTTCTTGTGACTCCTTCAGAGTATTTTTAATGCAGTAACACTACTTCCCAAGGTGTGGATGTGTGAAGACTGGCAAATTCAGTGTTGAGAGGGAGTGTGCAGGCTCTTGGTGACACGTAGACAAAGAAAACTTCAAAAACCTCTTTAGGCAGGTCTCAAGAGTCAACTAGAACACCAAAATTACTTGGATGTTCCCCTCTGGTGAAAGCGATATACTAGAAATTAAAATTCCTATGGTGTTAAGATTGACCATTACTTTTTAGAAGCTAAAATCACGGAAATGCAGAACATAGGCTCATGCCAGGAGGTTTTTGCCCTTGCCAAAACCAAAACCTTAGCTATCCAAACGTTCGTCTTTTAAGTTTCGTCCTTGAAGTCAGTTCTACCAAAAAAACGAGAAGGAGAAATTCGCAGGAGCTCCCGCTAGACATTGAACCTCATTAACATGTTCCCAACGCTGCCCATAGTTAACATTCATCTCAAAAATTGGCTTTTGTGACAGAGGCACCAGCAGAGTGAAAAGGGATTCCAGATTTTATTATTTTTTTTTTTTAAGATTGAGAAAACACACCCAAGGCAAAAGTGGTTTTGATCAATCGGTTTTCAGCAAACGGAGCAAGTTACTCGGGGACATACTCAAAACTGGTCCGCTCGAACTGGGAAACAGGGCTTTGACCAGGCAACTGTGGGCAACCAGAATCGGAACAAGTCTGAAAACAAACCTCACATTTTTCTCCTCCCCCCCACCCCCATCCCCACCGTTCAAGTGGCAGACAAAATAAATTACCATAAATTACGTGCCTAGGCAACTTAGAAACAAAACAGAACAACGTGAGGCTGAGGGTGTCCTCAGCTCCTCTGGGAAGTAACACTGCGCTTCTGGCCTGCAGGCTGGGTCGGATCGGGGGCCGTCAGACGTCGGGATAGTTGCAGTAATATACCGCAGAGCTGGCATCGGAAACCACCGAGGAGATGGCCCCGTGGCTGTCTGGGAGGGTTACGCTGGAGTCAGGCCCCTGGTAGGGGAGCCCCATCTCGGGCTTGCACACAAAGTGCAGATACTGTTCAAATTCCGTGCGGTCCACCTCCCCGAGGAGCTCGGCGGGCTGGCTCGGGTCCGCGCCGTCGCGGCAGGGCAGCGCCTCGGGAGGGGGCGACGGCTGCCCGGGGCCCGGCGGGGGCTGCGGGGGCTGCATGGGGAAGCCGCGCCCGCCGCCCGCCGCCGGCGAGCTAAGGGCGTTGTAGTACAGCTGCAGGGCGCTGGGGGGCGCCACGTGGCCCGGCAGGGCAGGGCCCGCCTGCTCCAGGCCGAGGCGGGAGTGCACGGGGCCGACGGGCGGCTCGGGGGGCCCCGCGTAGTCCGAGGCCTGCGGGTAGCTGTAGGGGCCGGCCGCCGGGCAGTCCCCGGGCAGCGGCGCGGCGAAGAAGGCCGGGTCGGGCTCCACGCCGTCCAGCGGGGACGTGTCCGGCGTGGGCAGCGGGTAGCCGTCGAGCTGGGGCGCGCCCAGTCCCTGGCAGTCGCGGTAGTGGGCGCCCAGGTGAGGCGGCAGCAGCGGCGGGCCCGCGGGGAAGCCCTGCTCGGGGAAGGGCAGGCCCAGGCCGTCCATGGCCACGCGGCCGCCCTCCGGGCCCAGCGAGGCGGCCTGCGTGTCGGCGAGGCCGTGCAGGAAGCCGCCCTCCACCCGCTTGAGTCGCTTCACCTGCTTGCGCCTGCGGGGCCGGTACTTGTAGTTGGGGTGGTCCTGCATGTGTTGCACGCGCAGCCGCTCGGCCTCCTCCACGAAGGGCCGCTTCTCCGCCAGCGTCAGCGCTTTCCACGACTTGCCTGCGTGGGCGCAGAAGGGGGGAGAGGGGCGCGGGGCTTACTCTCCGAGCTCCCGCTCCCGGGCCCTCGCCTGGCCCCACCTCTCCCCTCCGACCCCTACTTGTGCAGCTAGAGGGAGGAAGAGGTCGCGTGGAAGGGTGAACGTCTGCGACCCCGGAGGCCGAGCGGAGCGCGAACCCTTGGGGAAGCCGGGAGAGCGCGCGTCCTCTAAAAGGGCATCCCTGCCTTCTTGTAGCCTCCTGGAAGCAGGGCCCTAGTTCACCCATCCCCGGGCTTTCACGGAACTGAAAACGTCCCCTCCCCGGGGAAGGGGTCGGGAACCGGCAGGACCAAGCCGGCTTGGCTCCTGGGATACCCTGGCCGCGGCCGGGACGCGCGGGGACGCCGCTTCCCCAGGGTCGTCGCGGCCGAGCCCCCGGTCACCCGGGTGACCCGGGCCCGGACGACAGAGAAACCGTTTGGAGGGTAGGGAGAGGGGCCTAGGCGGGAGGGGAGCCGACCCTGGCGGCCGCACACCACTGGCCCGGAGCGCCGGGCACGCGCCCTCCTGGGCTCAAGGAAGCGGCCCCGCGACTCGCTCCACCCTGGGTCCCGCGCTGGACTCACCCAGCATCTTGCTCAACTCGGCGTTGTGCAGGTCCGGGTTCTGCTGCGCCAGGCGCTTGCGCTCGTCCTTGGCCCACACCATGAAGGCGTTCATCGGCCGCCGGATGCGAGACTCGCCCTTGGCCCGGCCCGCCGCCCCGGCCGGCGCCCCGCTGCTCGCCGCCGCCTCGCCCTTCACCTTCATGTCCCCGAGGGGACTCAACGACTCGGCCCAGGGACAGGGGCCCAGCCCGGCCATCACCGCGGGCAGCGCGCTGCGGGGCTGGCTCTGGTCGTCACTGGCGTACCCCGCATCCGGGCTGCTCATGGCGCTCCAGCCCTGCCCCTCGCCCCACCACCCTCCGCCGGACACGCCGCCTCCCCCGACGCGGGGGAGGGGGTGGGAGCGTGGGACGCAGATGCCCGGCGGGCCGCTCCAGGCTCACGGGCCCGAGCCCGCTGCGACGTTGCAGGGCGGTCCCCAGCCCACCGCGCAGACCGCGTCCCCGCCGGCCAAGTGACACTGCGGGCGCCCCGGGCCCTTTTCTGCACTGATGTGGCCAATGGAGTGGCGGGGGCGGGCCGGGTGAGCGTTCTTAGGCCCACGCCCAGCCGGCCGCCGGAGTCCCAAGTCTCCGCTCAACCCCACGCCCTCCCTTTCCCCTCCCCCGGCCCCGCGCCCAAGGCTACACCTGCCCGCGGGAAAACTGGCTGAAGCCGGGCTCTGGCGCCACGTTCCCTGCGACTCGGGAAGAGGGACTCCTGAAACACCTTCTGGAATGTCCACTGCACCGCTGGGTAGAAGAACGTGGCCACGGCAGTTCGGATGAACAAACTGAGCTATTATGGAAGCTAGGGGTTTCAGTGCCGGGTGACCTCGCTATCTTCCAGGAGAACCCCGCGGGTGTCTTCTTCAAATGTTTTTATTGAATGCAGTAGGTACTGCTGATCATACGTTAAAAAGTTTATAAATAAATACAAAGGTCCTCCCCAAGGACTCAACCTGCTTGCTGTGTTTATTACACTCAAAATGCTATGTCCGAGGTGAATTCTAATTGCTAAAACAAGATAAAATACAGAATGACATTCTGTAGCCAATATTCCGTCATCCCGAAGAATTCAAAACCTTTATTCATAACGATGAAGCAACCCTTGAAAATCTGTGCACGAAATGTACGAGAAACATAAAGGTTTTCTACGCGTTCGGTAAAAGAGGCAAATTGTGGTAACACTAGAGGCAATATGTATCTAAATGCCCGGCTTATGGAGCAAAGAGCACAGCAAAGTTGCACAGCAAAGTAACTGTAGCTCTTGGGGATTCCTATGCGTTTCTTTAGACTGAAATGAAACTCTGAATGAAGATTAAACTCGTGTTTAAATCTGAAATCTTTTCAGTGGGATTTTTAAACAAGCCCTTACTTTACGCTTTCGTGGCACAGCCCTCCACACTTAGCAAACTAGTTTTTTCTTGTAACTCTGGGAGGTAGACACTTTTACAAGACAGGAACCGGAGACACAGACAGGTGAAGGAACTTTCCTGAGATCACAGCCGTTGAGGAGAGAAATTCATCTCCAGGAGTCTGCCTGATTTTGAGCTCTTTGATCGCTAAACCAAACTGTCCGTGTTTGTGTATTTGTTTGTATGTTTGCGTTGTTTTTAAAAGGCAATTAACAGCCATGTCTACCGAATTCCATAACTTTGCAAAGAAATTAATACATCAATCTCCAGAACAGTTGTTCTTTGTTTACCGTGAAGGTTTGAAGACAGCTGAGACTTACATCCGGGATCTGGGAGGTAAATCTGCAGCTCTTTGTGTGACATTTAGAGTAACAGAGTCATCCGTCAAGTCTGCTTATTAGTGGCATCCATAAAAACAAAGGAACGGGACGCCTTAGGAAACCCCTGGTCTTGAGTTTCTCTGACATCGCTACCCGTCCCCCCCCCACCCCCCAAATCTCCTTCACACTTGTTGTAAGCCCTCTTTACTTTGACTCTGTGAGGATCTGTGAAATGTTGGCTGCCCTCCCTCACTGTTACCAGCCAGTCTTCACACGCGGGATAAATTAAGAAAGTGGTTCTAGTTCCTGGGTCTCTGAGGTTCACCCCAGAAAAAAAATGTTTAATCGGCTTAGGAAAATCATAGAGAAGTGTTTTTTTTAATGGGTGGTTTTGAAGCAGCTGGTGTTAAACAAATTTAACTGGCTGTGCATCTTTCCTTTAAAGCTTTATTTTTTCTGAAATAAACGTGGGCTTGAAAATTAAGCATAATTGCATTGCAAATGGTTAGATAAATAAGGAAACTATAGGCGCAGAAAGAACAAATTCTATAAATTTCTAAATTCTAAAAAACCTATAGGGCCTTGCTTCTTGTTTTCTTGGCTATCTCTAATTTTTCTGGGTAATGATAAATATCTTTGCAAAGATCTCAAAACAGATTTTCTATGAGTGCAAAAGTTTTTATGAACTAGTAGGAATTTCCTTAGACTAGAGACCGAAAACGACGCAAAGACAATGTCCATTCCAGAAGCTATTTTATCTGTCTAGATTAATCTATTTGATTAGTTCTGTAAAAAAAATAATAGTAATAATAATAAATTTGGGTACAGGAAATTGAATCCGGGTGTGAGTCCGAAGAGAATGTATATGCATGGATTTACCCTTGTACACTTCCTTCGACTTTGTGTTCTTCCTGGCCCACACCATTCCAGGGAGAGGTGCTGAGGGAAACTCATGGGGGCAGACAGTCTGGAAGGTCTCCATTTATTATTTGCACTTGCTCCTGGAGACAGACTACTGATTCGTGCTGGGTCAGATTACCGAGAAAGCAAGTGAGAGCACAGCATCCCTAGGGTGGAGCGGGAGCTTCGGATTTTGTGCCCCCCTCCCTACTGCTTATGGTGCCTTCCCTGGCCGTTATAAAGTAATTGCCAGTTAGGAACTATGGTGCCTTTTCAAGACTGGTCCCTTCTCCTACCAGTGCCTACATGTAATTTCTTCTGATCATTCACTCGTCGTGTAGTTTGGGGGGAGGGCGTTGGGGGCTGCGGCGCCGCAGACCCGTCGGTGGTGCGTGTGGACCCTTCTGTGTCGGTCTCTTTGCTAAACGCGGTGTTGGAAGTCTAGCTCTGGACGTTATCAGAGCCAGCCACAAATGCCACATGAAAAGCAGCAAACATCCGGAGTGGTTTCCTGCAAGCCTTGCTTTTCTCAACACGAGAGATTTACGCAGGGGATTCGGGGGGGAGGGTGTGATTGGGGGGAATGACAAACAAGTTTCGCGAGTAAGAGCCTCGTAACACCCGCTGGTGTAGCCGGCCGGGTGCATTTGCGGTGCCCGGTCCAGGACCTCTGGGTTCCTGGCTGCTAATTGCACTCACGTCCCCAGGCCAGACTCGAGGCTCGAAAGGCTGGGCGAGGAAGCGACTAGCCCAGCAAGAAGCTGTGCCCGTGGCCACTTGGGGCCTTTGGCCAGCGGGCGCAGAGATTAACCCGGGTAGGTGGCGAGCTGTGGCTCAGACCCGGGGGAGTCGGAGCCGCGCTGTTTCCCCGGGGCCCGGAGTGAGCAGGCGAAGACGGGGTGATTTCCTGCGGGCTTTTACGTTTTCGAAGCTCGGGAAGCGGGAGCCGGACGAAGGGCTTTCGTGCCGTTAGGGAAGGCCGCGGGCAAGCGGGCAGATCCGGGTTAGCTCCCGAGAGCGAGTCCTCGGGGGGCGGGGAGGGGAGCGCGCGCCGCCAGCCCAGGGCGGGCGCCGGGGAGGCCCGCCGCTCCGTAGACAATGGTATCCCCGGAACAAAGCACAACAATAAGGCCTTTGCATTTATAAATCGCGCGCCCGCGCCTGCCTCCGGGAGCCCGGCGGGAGGCGGCGTGCGGCGGCGGAGCGCGGCCGAGGCTCCGCACCCCCCTCCCCCCAGGTAGGGCCGCGCTGCCCGACGCCTCGCGTTCGCACGGCGCGCCCCGCCGCCCACCCGGCGGCGCCGCCGCGCGTCTGGGTGCCCGGCGCGTCTCCTCCCCGTCCCCCGGGCCAGTCCCCCGTGGGTCCGGGATGCGAGGCCGAAGGCCGCGGGCGAGATGGAAGGGGTGGGGAGGTGGCAGCGTCCCGGGGGGCAGCGGCCACCCGCTCGGCCGCCCCTCGTCGCCCCTTCCCGGGGTCAGGGCCCCACGGACCCGGCTGGCACCTGGCTCTCGGCCCTGCCCCAGGGCTCTGCGGGCCTTCGCCGCGGGGGCCGAAAGAGGACCGCGGCGAGAGGGCTTCGGCGCCGCCGGCGCCGCTCGAGGACGGGAGGCGCGCGTTTTGCTCTCACGCCCTCTCGCCTTGCCTCCGCCCGACTCCCTCCACCGCGCGCGGACCCCTCGAGGCCGCCGCCGAGCCCCGCCCTGGCCGCTGGCGACTCCTCGGTCGTAACCCAGTTCCCGCTTGGCTCCGCCTGGGGTTTGCACCGGCGAAGCAGGAAATGCGCTGTTCCCGTGCACTTCCCTGCTCAGAAACTCGTCCGCGGGGGTGTTTCTTAGATCCGCACCCCCTCCCGCCCCCGGCCTCCTCCGTAGTCCCGGTTGAAGTGTGGGCTCCTTCCCTTTATTCTCTGGCATGGAGAACCTCAGACCCCCGGGATTGGAGGGGGGGGGGCGGCGGTTGGGGTGAAGGCAGAGCTGCCCCCCCCCATTTTCCAGGCGCACACCGTCCTGCTGGCCCCTCCGTATCTGCCTTGCGACGTTAACGGGAATTTCAGTAGTGGCGTGGCTTCTGTGCATCCGCTTCTGCTGACCCACCCCCACCCTCCTCACACCTTAGAACAAGCGAGAGCTTCAACCCACCAGTCTTCCCGGCACCATGCCCACTGTGAGAGGGGCACTCACCCTCCCACCCGAGGGAGGGCGGTCATGGCTCCTGCCTCCGAGGAACGCACAATGCAGGACATTCGTCTTCCTCTCTGATTTATTCACTTCCAGCTGGATGTTCTGGGCCTGTTCTACTGTAATCGTTTGTGCCCGGCATGTGAAGGTGATGCCGACATCAGTAGGCCAAAGTCTAGGAGAGGTAAGAGTTGCCTTTGCATCCAGAAAACGCTGCCAAGTTTCCCTAGTGAGCAGGGCTGGATTGGGGCAGGTGGTTGGTTAGGGCGAGGGGTGCGTTCTGTGATCATGAAAGTGATCAAAGTTAATAGCTCATAGGACAGGCCACTCCTGACGGGCACTCATTACCACCAGCTCTTCTGTGCAGCTTGAGTCTTAAGCGTATCAGATTTTGAAAGGCGCCTGAGTTGACTTCCAAAGTTTCTTTTTTTTTTTCATTAAAATTTTTTTTTAACATTTATTAACTTTTAGAGAGAGAGAGAGAGCATGAGCGAGGGAGGGGCAGAGAGAGAGGGAGACACAGAATCAGAAGCAGGCTCCAGGCTCTGAGCTGTCAGTACAGAGCCCGACGTGGGGCTCAAACCCACCAACCATGAGATCATGACCTGAGCCAAAGTTGGATGCTTAAGCAACTGAGCCAACAGTCTCTGTTTTCTAGGCAGAAGGGAACGTATTGGGAATCTTTGCTGGCTTCCTTTGCAGTCAGCCTCCCATTGACCTCTGTGGTCTGAATTTTTTTCTTCCACTTCTTTGACCTTGCCAAAAACTTCGTCAGTACTTTTTAAAGCCTGCACTGTTCTCTCTCAACCTCTCCTTCATCATCTGGGTCTCCAGTCATGGAGCACCTGAAATCTCACCTCTTCTGAGGATCCACACCAGTCCTATTGCTTTTCTGAACCAGCAGAGGGGCCCAGAACCAGAGGCGGGGTGGGGGTGGGGGGTGTCCAGCCCAGGGCGCGGAACCAGAAGGTTGGGTGTGGGGGGTGTCCAGCCCAGGAATGTACATGTTCGCATGTGGATATGATGCATAAGCAAATTTCTACCTTGATGCCTTTTTCACAACCAAAACCTTTAGTATTAAAATTTCTTCATAATCGTAGAGGACAGGTTACAAAGCAGTTTCACACACATGAACTCATCTGATTCTTACCGCAGCCCTGGAGGGAGGCAGCCTTCGTTATTATCCCCATTTTTCAGACAAGGAGAAAGAGACTGAAGAAGCATAGGAAACTTGCTCCAGGTCACGTGACAGGATGCTTGGACCACCCTTGTTATCAGTGGTGGGTCTTGCTTTGAATTTCTTTCCGGGTCATCTCTCCAGCCGGTGAAGGGCCTGATGGTATTTGTAGGGACGAAATAATGATAGCAGACAGGTAGAGATGGACGAGGATTCTTGCACAAAAGCTTCCGGTAGGGCCCCTAACCAGGTCGTGATCATTTTTTAAATATCAGAGATGCAGGGCTGTAACAAGAAAGCATTTGCATTCGGAAGATCTACAATTAGGAGTTTTTATTCTATCACGTAATCTGAGCCCTAGATGACATCTCATTTATTTTAGTGTCATTGAACAAATAGTATTTGAGTATTATATCTGTGTGTTGTGAACAAATTCTAATTTGGCTGGAAAAATGAAAACAATTCAAAGTTATGTGGGGATCAAGTTCAAATATAAGGTAGTTGAGGTCTTTAAAGCTCTACTTGTCTACTTCCATTCGTTCAGACTGAATGAGACTTAGTTAATTATATGAAATTCTTGGGGGGTCTTGTCACATATTAAGGTTTATACTATTAGTCTCTAGACCTACTGCTGACCATGCCTTTAAGGCATTAACAACGTATTCTGGAGCAGCTAGGTAAAATAAACTCTCTCCATTCTTACTGCTGTGTGGGAGAGTAATGGATGGCAAATATTAATCCTAATTACAAAGTGGAAAATTAAGGCACAGAGCAATTGGGTAATTTGCTTACTACTTCCAAACCAGTCTAAAAGACAAGCGAATAATTTATTCTTTTAATCAACAAATAATTGTCAATGTATACTGGTACGTTGACTGGTTATGGACACAGATTTGGGAGTTGAACTGTTTGGGATTGAATTCACATTCTACAGTTTATCACCAGTTTATCTGGACATATTACTTATCCTGTAAGTCTCCTCTGTCAAATGGAATATAATTATAATAATAACCTCAGAGAGTCTTATGAAGATGAAATGAGTTAATTGTCCATAAACTGCTTAGCATAGGGCCTGGGACATGGTAAGCGTTAACACAGGTATTTAATAATAAAATTTAAATTAATGCATGCTAGCATATGAAGGCATGGTGGGAGAATACATTTTATTTTAAATATTTATCTATTTATTTTAAGAGAGAGAGAGAGAATGCACACATGCAGGGGAGTGGCAGAGAGAGAGAGGGAGGGAGTGAGTGAATCCACACAGGTTCCAAGCTGTCAGCACAGAGCTGGACGGGGAGCTCAGTCCCACAAACCATGAGATCATAACCTGAGCCAAAATCAAGAGTCAGATGCTTTACTGACTGAGCCACCAGGTGCCCTAGGAGAATAAATTTTATTTTATTATTTTTTTAAATCCCCAAATAGATACTCATTATATTTACTTATTTATTTTTTTAATATATGAAATTTATTGTCAAATTGGTTTCCATACAACACCCAGTGCTCATCCCAAAAGATGCCCTCTTCAATACCCATCACCCACCCTCCCCTCCCTCCCACCCCCCATCAACCCTCAGTTTGTTTTGAGAATACATTTTAAAAAGCTACCATAGTACTGAAGGTAAATGCATTATTAACAACTAAAGAAACGTTTTCAAGAAAAACATAAATGGAATTTCATACTATTGTAGCATCTCTTACAACTAGTAATAAACAACATTGTCATGCTTTCATCAAAATTGTCTATTGGCAAATGTTTTGAGAGTTCTATAACCTATTGTACATTTTACAATTACATGTGAATATGACATTTTAACTTTGGTGGTAAAAAAAATATGTTTGTTTTATGCATGTCAACCTTCTGGAACTGTGTGAAGACTGGCAAGGAAAAAATACATAGATTCATAAGACATTCAATATTCTATTAGAAGATATTTGAAATGCAGGGGCACATGGGTAGCTCAGTGGGTTAAGCGTCCAACTTGCTCTTGGTTTCAGCCTAGGTCATGATCTCACGGTTTGTAAGATCGAGCCCCATGTCGGGCTCTGTGCTGACAGCTTGGAGCCTGTTTGGGATTCTCTCTCTCCCTGTGTCTCTGTCCACCCCCTCCCTCCGACTTGTGCACTCTCTCTCTTTCTCTCTTTCTCAATACATAAATAAACTTTGGGAAAAAAGGAAATCTTTGAAATGCAAAGAGACACATTGCAACCAGTACTTATCTGGGTAGGACTAGATTGTTCTAAAGTCATAGAGACAAAGTTCAATTTTGGTAACTATGCCTGTACACATATATTTAAAGGAAGAATGACCCCAAACGTACAAACCTTGCCTGGATCTTTCAGTGTAGCATAATGAAAAGATTCTCCAGTCTAGTTGTGGTTGTTCAGTAACTCGCCACTAGGTAAACAGTGAGTCAGTGACACTGCCTCCTCAGTGTCCTCAAAAAGAGAAAAGGATACTACCTCATGTCGTCCCAACTTTTCCAGATAAAGAAAAGAACAAAAGTCACAAAGATTTTTACCAAGTAAAAGCACTGAGTGAAACTGTGCGAGTGTGTGTGGGTGTGTGTGTGTGTGCGTGTGCCCATGAATGTTTGGGTATATATGTATTTACCAAAGGTTCTTTGTCCCAAAAAAAAAAAAAAAATGAGTGTAATGGAAGTAGGAATTGTAGAGAGACCGCACTACTTTGGGCAATAATGGAATGCTGCTGTTTTTAGAGCAAAAGCTTTTTATTTTTTTAACTCATTACTATGCAGAACGTCTCAGCTTTGATCCAGGGCAAAGCAGATGCTATTTTTATGAATTAAGACCATGGATTTACTGGATAACCATTATTTTAGTAAAGCTAATAGGTTATTTCAGTGGCTAATTTAAAACTGGAATTTGGAGTCAAATAGACAACTCTTTCTTTCTTATACTTTCTTTTTATGTAACATTTCCCTGCAACTCACCTGACATTGACAGAATCTTAGGGCAGGAAGGGACTGCATAACCCACACCCTGCTTTTTTCCGAGTTCTTTATAATTACCCTAGTGAGAATTTGGGAACATGGAAATGTCTTGCCCAGGCAATTTCACATATTACGCTAATATAGGAAACCACTTGTTACTTATGCACATATATAAACACACAGGTGCTCTTTTAAAATCATTTATTTTGAAATAACTTCATACTTAGAAGTTGCAAGAATAGTATAAAAAACTGCATCATCATGGGGCGCCTGGGTGGCGCAGTCGGTTAAGCGTCCGACTTCAGCCAGGTCACGATCTCGCGGTCTGTGAGTTCGAGCCCCGCGTCAGGCTCTGGGCTGATGGCTCGGAGCCTGGAGCCTGTTTCCGATTCTGTGTCTCCCTCTCTCTCTGCCCCCCCCCCGTTCATCCTCTTTCTCCCTCTCCACAAAAAAAAAAAAAAAAAAAAAAAAAAAAAAACGTTAAAAAAAAAAAAACGTTAAAAAAAAAAAACTGCATCACAGTCACTAAGACAATTTGGCAGCATTTTATCACTTTTGCTCCATTTCTGTCTAAATAAACAAGGACTTTTCCCCACATTTACTTTAGCTCACTCTCCCTTTCTAAAAATGTGTAATGTATAGAACAATATAAATATACAACACATATATTCGTTATCACTAACATATACCAATACATTCTGGATACTACATAACTATGTGATACATCAGTGTATTATGTTATATCTTATATAATAAAACATAGACACATATGTCATTAACCTTTTTCTGAACCGGTTAAGAGCAAAGCTGTGATGCAATGTCTCCCTCATTCTATGGAACACACTCCCATATGACCACCAAACAACCAAACAAATCAGGAAATAAACATCACTACCATCCATCTAAGCCCCACGCCCAACTCAAATTTTGCAAACTGCTCTAACAAACTCTCTCTCTTTTTTTTTTCTGGTCCAATGTTCAGTCCAGGATCACACATTGTATTTAGTTATTGTGTCTCTTCAGACTTCCATTGGAAACAGTTCCTCGGTTCATGGTCTTTCTTGTTTATAGTTTTGAAGAATGCGGGGTTTTCATTCCAAAAAGATGTTCCGCGACGAAGTCTGTCTGCTATGGGCTCACGTAGCCTTGGTAGGAAATCTGCCCAAATGGGAATGTGCTCTTCTCAGGGAGGCTAGATGTCAGCCCATATCATCACTGGCGAATTAGCCTTGGTCACCTGATGACATTGATATCTGCCCAGTTTCTCTGCCTTCACATCATCATTTTCCCCTGTGCAACTGAGAAGTGTTTTTTGTAGGGGGAGTTCTGCCATTATACTCCTATCATACTCCTCCTCAAACCTCCACCCACCTGCCTTAGCATCCACTTAGATGGGTGACAAATGGTGGTTTTCTATTCCTATCATTTCTTCTATATTTATTTATTCCTTCTATTATACAGAAGTTTATCCACTTATTTATTTATTTGTTTGTTTATTTATTTATTTATATCAGGATGGATTCATGGATTCCTTCTTTATAGTCATCCTGACTATCAAGATTCCTTCTTGATAGTCATCCTGAACTGGTGTTATTTGTTTGGCTGTTCAAGGTGTCGACATTTTGGTCAACGCAGATTTGGGTACCTTTCGAGCCGGCTCCCGTGTCCTTTGGCTATGTCCTTATCAGTCTTTGGCCATTTCCTTACTTTTGAGCATAACAAGATAGCCCAGGCTCATCTTGAACATCCCCTGCCTTAGCCCTGATTCAGTCATTTCTCCAAGGCATCAAGGGCATCTTTCAGTGGAGGATGGCATTTGGAAACCAGGATCTTGGTTGTCATAGATACCGGGGCACCACCGCTTCTGCATACACTGAGCAGACAGAGCTGGGAAACATGCATCCGCGTGTGCAAGTACATATACACATGTATCTACTGTATGTCCTTATCTACCTCTAAAATCTATTAAATTTTTTTTAACGTTTATTTATTTTTGAGACAGAGACAGAGCATGAACGGGGGAGGGGCAGAGAGAGAGAGGGAGACACAGAATCGGAAGCAGGCTCCAGGCTCGGAGCCATCAGCCCAGAGCCCGACGCGGGGCTCGAACCCACAGACCTCGAGATCGTGACCTGAGCCGAAGTCGGACGCTTAACCGACTGAGCCACCCAGGTGCCCCAACCTCTAAAATCTATTAAAACCATGAGTTAATTGAGGATATCTCCAATGCCAGTCCAACGTCTCAGAGTTCCTGCTAGCCCACTACCTTTCCATATTTGTAAATCCCTTTCCAAGAGTAAGACACCTGGTTCCCATTACCCTCGAGATATCTGCGTATTTGCTTGATGCAATCAGTCTTCTTACCGCTCCACCTGCCTGCTCTTGGCTCCCAGGCCCATAAATACCTCTGTATGAACTCCACTTGCCATGTTTAGAAGCAAGGGAAGGAAAGCATTACATGTTTCAATTTATGTGAAAATTATTCTAAGTATGAGAGGTGACCATAAAGTATAATATCAAAGTCTTCTTCTTCACTATCTTTACTCCCCAGCATATTCCTCAGGAATAACTTAAAAACAAAATTACAGGGGAGCCTGGGTGGCTCAGTCGGTTAAGCCTCTGACTTCAGCTCAGGTCATGATCTCCTGGTTCGTGAGTTCGAGCCCTGCATCAGGCTCTGTGCTAACAGCTCAGAGCCTGGAACCTGCTGCGGATTCTGTGTCTCCCTCTCTGTCTGCCCCTCCCCTGCTTGTGCTCTCTCTCTCTCTCTCAAAAATAAATAAATATTAAAAAAATTACAAGACATTACTTTTGTTTGTTTCGAATGAGGTCACCCATACTTTTGGAACTACAAGATTGTACCTTTAAAACCAAAAAAACTAGGGGCACCTGGCTGGCTCACTCCATACAGCACGTGACTCTAGACCTTGGGGTTGTAAGGTTGAGCTCCATGTTGAGCTCAGAGATTACTTAAAAATAAAATATGAAAAAAGTATATCCCTTGGGCTTTCCATCAGAGCTAAAGGAAAACTAGAGATGGGCTCGACCTAGGAGGATTTCTTTTACGAAAAACTCTAAGGAAGCAAGAGGGATAAGGGTTAAATAACATTTTCCAGGGGCACCTGGGTGGCGCAGTCGGTTAAGCGTCCGACTTCAGCCAGGTCACGATCTCGCGGTCCGTGAGTTCGAGCCCCGAGTCAGGCTCTGGGCTGATGGCTCGGAGCCTGGAGCCTGTTTCCGATTCTGTGTCTCCCTCTCTCTCTGCCCCTCCCCCGTTCATGCTCTGTCTCTCTCTGTCCCAAAAATAAATAAAAAACGTTGGAAAAAAAAATTAAAAAAAAAAAAATAACATTTTCCAGAAGCGTTCATGGAATGTGTGGCCGCTTTGAGGAAATACTACATAAATATATTGCCTCTCCCTGCTGTCAGCCACACCCACACAGACATTACTCTTCATGATCTTACATGAAGAAAATAATGCATAACAAGGCAGATTTCACGACTTGCCCAAAGTGCAGAGGTTCACCAATCTCATTTACCCTGCTTCTATGCATGACTGAATTCCCATGAGTCGTTTCCATCTTCAGCATGAGAGAGAAAGTTTGGTGGAACAGTATTAAAATGAAGACCAGCCTCTGAGCCTCCAAACTGGGCTCAGCCCCCCCCCCCCCCACTGCATCTCCCACGGCTGCTTTCTCTCGGCATAGCTTGGAGCTGCCCTGCTAATCTCCCCTGCCCCCCTCAACCTCCCCCCTGCCACCCCCACCACCCGCACAGTGAGCTGGTACAAGTTCAGTTGCAGTGGACAGCCCAGGGCTCACCCCAGGCTCGTCTCTGCTGGGCAGATCTTTTCTTCCTTTTCAGATCCGAAGGAGGAAAGTCTCACTGGGTTGTTTCTTCAGAAAACATGATGATCAAACATCCCAGAGCCAGAAGGGGCAGCCTCTACTTAAGCGAAGACCATAGGCATGAATGATTTAATGACGATGAATCAACTGGTTTGATCACTTACGGAGTGAGACTTACAAAACATATGTAATAGACCAACTGAGTCGTGGAAGAGTTGTTCACACTGAACCTTTAATTCTTGCACAGTTTAAGTCTCCAGTAGTTGAAGGGCTTATACGAGTCTGATTTTGCCATTACTTAGTTTATTCTATTTAACAGATGAATTACAGTAGCATATTTCTAAAGATGAGTAATGTTGGGGCGCCCGGGCGGCTCAGTCGGTTGAGCACCCGACTTCGGCTCAGGTCATGACCTCACAGTTTGTGAGTTCGGGCCCCGCGTGGGGCTCTGTGCTGACAGCTCGGAGCCTGGAGCCTGCTTTGGATTCTGTCTCTCTCTCTCTCTCTCTGTCCCTCCCTTGCTCACACTCTGTCTCTCAAAAATAAATAAAAACATTAAAAATTAAAAAAAAATTAAGGTTAGTAATGTAAATGCTTTTCAACGCTTTTGGCTAGCAATTGATTTGGGTACCTTTTAATAGTGAACATTTCTGATGCTTGAGCCTCACGTGTAATCACCAATCCCAGTTCAACCCTCCGGAGGCATCCTATCCATTGCAGTAGCCTATGCGGTCCCGCATAAACTAGCTCTTACCTCTCTCTCTAGTCCCACCTCTCACTGCTCTGTGCCCACATCACGATATTCTAGCCAACCGGCCTCTCCCTGTTCTTAAAATAGCCCAAGCTTCTTCCTCCTTGAAGCCTCCGTTCTCCTCCCTCTGCATGGAGCCAAAGCCCCCAATATTTTTTTATGGCGGGCTCCCTCACTGAATGATGACACCTAGTCTGAGACCATCCTACCTAAAGTAGCCAATGTCCGCCACCTCCCCGACAAACCTATCACACTCTGTTCTCTCACCTGCTTTATAACTTTATTATTGGCAGTCATCATATTTCATATTTCTCTGTTTGCCATCCATCCCTCTCCCCATTAAAATGCCGGCTCCCTGAGACGTTATCTGTGTTGTGCATTTTCCTGGATCCACTGTGCCCAGGACAGATGGTGACTGGCGCATCGGGGGGACTCAGCAAGATTTGTCGAGCGAATGAATGATTGCCGGAGACTGAGCTCAGCCAGTAGAGGATTTCCCCATGCCCTCAGTTGGACCAAAACTGGGGACACTTTTGACTGCTGGTTAGTGGCTCACTAGTCATTTCCATGTCTTGTCATTTCTTTGACACACTCTTCCCCCTGAGAGCTTGCATTGCTTTCACTGAAGCCTCATGATGTCGATTTAAGAGGGAGGAATGTTCCCTATGGACATGTAGTTCATTAACCGAGTATTATCTCGCAGAGTAACTAAGAACTTTCAAAAGAAGGGTGATGGTTATAAGAGCCTCTAAATAATTTTGACTGATTAGGTAGGTATCTTAATCCAGTTGCCGGTTAATTGTGTTTGCTTGTGATTAAGAATATGATTTTCACCTCCCCCCTCCCCCTCCAGTCTCTCTGTCTTTGGAGAAAGCCAATCTTCCTGCCCTCTTCATATCTACAGCTAGCTCTTTGAAGGTGTTTGTTGAGGGGATGAGACCACAGCTATCGCCTGGAGCCAGGAGCTGGGAAGAAGGAATCTCTACCAAGCCACCTGCAGGTTGACTAAGAAAGACCCCTACGCCCACAGCAAACAACAGCGAGATCTGAGGCCAGGCACCCCTCCCCACCCCCTCTCTCTCCGCCCACGGCACTATTTCTGGGGAGAAAATGACCCCGTAGTCGAAAGGCTGATCGCAATGACGCGTTCTTTTTTTTTTTTTTTTTTTTAATTTTTTTTTTTTCAACGTTTTTTTTAATTTATTTTTGGGACAGAGAGAGACAGAGCATGAACGGGGGAGGGGCAGAGAGAGAGGGAGACACAGAATCGGAAACAGGCTCCAGGCTCCGAGCCATCAGCCCAGAGCCTGACGCGGGGCTCGAACTCACGGACCGCGAGATCGTGACCTGGCTGAAGTCCGACGCTTAACCGACTGCGCCACCCAGGCGCCCCGCAATGACGCGTTCTTGAAAGCACAGCTTCTCAACCCGTCGGTGGAGAAGGATCGGGTTTTTTTCTTTATTGCCAACCTGTCGCACGTGGATACTTTCCAAAGACGGTAAAGATAAATCGCTGGAAACGTGAAATGGCAAAGTCATGCAAAATACAAGCCCCCGTTTTTTGTTAAAAGGTTCATCTGATGTCCACCGAACTCTTGCATTGCTACCGGAGTTCCGACCTGCTCCCTTGCGAGATCTCTGTCTCTGCCCCGCAGGCCGGGCAGGACGGCGCCCTGTCCCACCCCACGGCCAAGAGACCTCTGAGAGCCTCTCTCAGAAAACCCGGGACCTTAAAACAGCAGCCTTTTTCTCATTTTGCACTTTCAGGTTCCTCGTCCTTCTTTATTGTTTTAGTTAATTAATTAATTTGAGAAAGAGGGAGAGAGCGAGAGAGGGAGAGAGGGAGAGAGAGAATCCCAAGCAGGCTCCCCACTCAGCACAGAGCCCGAACCGGAGCTCGATCCCATGACCCTGGGATCGTGACCTGAGCCCAAATCAGGAGTTGGACACTCAAGCGACGGAGCCACCCAGGCTCCCCTTTCTTTATTCTTTTCAAAGGAGGTAACAAATTGACTATAAACGTGATACTAGATGAAAACCTCTATCACTACTAAGCGCCAAATCAACCACCCCCCTTGTTGACGTTATTTACTGTGGCAGGAGGAGGCTGCGTGTTGTGGTGGGTAGAGACAGGAAAGCATTCAGCCTCCCTGCCCGGATTTAGTGCGGACGTAGAAGGACTAAAAGGCCTGGACGGCAAACTCTAGCAAGGACGAAAGGGAGAATTAGGTTAACCTAACCTTCTGATGGCCTGCTTCTAAGCCACAGCTGTGAATTCTTTCTCCTGCTGCCAAATCGAAGCCTATATGATTAACCGAAAGATACTCCTACATATCATCTATATAAATTACATATATATATTTAATTTCTTCTGTTTTAGCAATGAAGAAAAAGACGCTACTTTTCTTTTTTTTTTTTTTTTAACGTTTATTTATTTTTGAGACAGAGACAGAGCATGAAGGGGGGAGGGTCAGAGAGAGGGAGACACAGAATCTGAAACAGGCTCCAGGCTCTGAGCCGTCAGCACAGAGCCCGACGCGGGGCTCGAACTCACGGACCGCGAGATCGTGACCTGAGCCGAAGTCGGCCGCTTAACCGACTGAGCCACCCAGGCGCCCCACGCGACTTTTCTAATAGCCAATCTGGGGAATCAAAGGGTGTAGTCCTTTCCCTAAGGCATTTGGAGCTGTGACAACACACATGCCACCCTGTAGATCACATGTAACGAATGGCCTAGGCTCACCCCACAACTCGTGAGGTGCCTTTGTCTTTCTAATGAGATCAGACTTTGGGGGCAAACTCTCCACACCATCCCCCACTCATCTGACTTCTAACTACAACCTGGAGTCCTGGCTGTCACAAGGCCCCTCCGGTCCCATCATCCTTTTGTTCCCATCACCATCAACAAACAGCTGTGGTCACAAGTTTCTGTGTATGGGAGATATTTACATATAATAACACTGATTCATTGTTTGTACCTCTTAACACATTGCTGCCATACTAAGGCCTTCGTTCAGACGGAGGGTTTGCAATTGTTCATTGGGGAAAAATTGCATTTTCCGGGCAGACGCTGAACTGTTCATCCAAAATGCTTTCCATTCTAAGTTGCATTTAGCAGTAGGCTTAAAGATGCTTAAATGGTGGAGTCACGTTCCCTCAGTTTTACGTTTCTTTCTTTCTTTTTTTTTTTTTTTTAACGTTTAGTTTTGAGAGACCGAGCGCAAGCAGAGGAGGGGCAGAGAGAGAGGGAGACAGAGAGAGAATCTGAAGCAGGCTCCGCGCTGTCAGCCCAAAGCCCTACTTGGGGGTCAAACCCATAGACTGTGAGATCATGACCTGAGCCGAAGTCGGGTGCTCAACCGACTGAGCCCCCCAGGGCCCCCCGTGTTTTAATTTTCTTAAAGGTTTTTATTTAAGGGGCCCCCGGGTGGCTCACTCAGTTAAACATCTGACGCTTGATTTCAGTTCAGGTCATGATCTCAGTGCTCATGGTTCGAGCCCCACATGGGGCTCTGCGCTGACCACACCGGGACGGCTTGGCATTCCCTGTCTCTCACTTTCTGCCCTCCCTCTCTGTCTCTCCCTCTTTCTCAAAAATAAATAAACATTTAAAAATAAAGTCTTTATTTAAATTCCAGTTAGTTAAGATACAGTGTCCTATTAGTTTCAGATGTACAATGTGGTGAATCACTACTTCCATACATCACCCAGTGCTCATCATGGCCGGTGCCCTCCAATAGGCAAGTGCCATCGCCTACTGCAGCCAGCCCCCACCCACCTCCCTTCTGGTATGTAAGTTCATTTCTTTTTTTAAAGGGGATACTGCATTTTTAAGCGCATGAATGAGGAAAAGCCCTTTGTCGTTTTGCAAAATATAAGAATTCATATTTATGCTTCGCACTCTGCAAAGTATTTTTACATACATACTTCAAATTCATCTTCAAAATAACCCTACCGCTTAGATATTCATACTGCTTCCTTCCCCCCCAACCCCGCCCCCACAAAAAAGAAAATGAAGTTCAGAGAGATGAAACGATGCCCCAGAGTCACAAATCTGGGAAGGATTGGATCCTTCGATTTCACGGTTTATGCTTTTTCTACCGTTCCACGCTGTTAACACGGTTTCTCACGTGTAAAAAGGCCATTTCCACCATTTTCCTGCTGGCCTGTGTGTCATTCTCCCAGGGCTTGAAGGACTCCGGTTGCCTTCGATTACTGTGAGCACTCCAGCCTGGCTTGAACACTTAGGTCAACATGCTTTTCGTTCAGTATTTTTGTAGTGATACTTTCTATCCATAGACTAATGTGGTAACACAGTGTCCTAAACTTAGCTTCCCATTATGGACTCCAAGGGTAGCATGCTCCCAGCCGTGTCTCCCAGACTCCTCCCGAGGGCCTGGGGAATCTGTATTACAAGCCTTCCCGTGGTCCTCTTCCTGAGGAAGAACACTGCTAACATAGTAAAAGTAGGAAGGTGTTAATGATAGGATAGAATTGCGCCAACATAGAGGAAAATCGTAATGTGTGCTAGTTTAAATGTATGGTAGGTACCCTGAATACTATTATTCCTAAAAAACCAACAAGCAAAACATGTACCTTAGGCTCTTAGGCCTGGCTTGTTTGCAAAATAATAAAACTCCAGAACAAACCATCTTCTTAACTTCATCTTACCACTTTTCCCATAAAACAGACGTTGCCTGGGCCACCTTTAATGTCTTTTTGCCAAAGGGAAAAAATTAGGACTCAATTTTTTTCTTTTTCTTCAGCTACATCCCTTTCTGTGATTCCTGTAGTGGCTTCCTCCCAGAAAGAGTTGACTATTTATGTCTTCCGTGGCGATCTTTCAAAAACTTTTAAAAACTTTATTCATTTGTTTAAGTAATCTCTACACCCAACGTGGGGCTGGAACTCACGGCCCTGAGATCACCAGTCGCACGCCCTTCTAACGGAGCCAGCCAGGCGCCCTGCCACTTTTCAAAATTTTGCTAACAGCGTACAGACCCCAGTATATTGCGGTTGGTTATTTTTGTTAAAATTGGCCACTGTTCAGATGCCTCTTTATGCCACTTTATACCTCCTTATACCACTTTGGGACACAAAGTGCTTAATAAATACTAGTTAATTATCAAAATTTGATAAGAATGGTGGAAAAGGGGTTGGCATCTTTTTGGCTTTCTCAAATCCTATTTCTTGTGTATTGTGTTCAGTTCATTTCACTTGCTAGAGTCTTACGCTTTCGTGTATTTCTGGGCTCATGCAGAAAGAATCATTTGGCCTGTATCAAATACGTATCTATCCCTGAAATTTCAAGAAATTTTTTAAAATTTTTTTAATGTTTATTTATTTTGGAGACAGAGAGACAGAGCATGAGCGGGCAGAGAGAGAGGGAGACAGAGAATCTGAAACAGACTCCAGGCTTTGAGCTGTCAACACAGAGCCCGATGTGGGGCTTGAACCCACGAACCGCAAAATCACGACCTGAGCCGAAGTCAGACGCTCAACCGACTGAGCCAGCCAGGCACCCCAAAATTTCAAGTAATTTTAAGAATGTTCAACATGACGATCCAAATTATTTATAAGCAATCACAGACCATTCATACATAAATAGAATTTTTTTTACTGTTGTATTGCTGCAGGAATGAAGACATTGAAACCCACTAACATTTAGTTAAAATAGATGAATTTGGATAAAGGAAAAATGGACTTTTGTGTAAGTTTTATTTTAGTAACCCTCTGTAAGTTTTCAAAATTAGTCACAGATGAAAAGGTTTTCTTCAAAGGACCACATACTGCATGATTCCCTTTATATGAGGGGTACAGAGTGGGCAAATTCATAGACAGAAAATAGATGACCAGTTGCTTGGGCTGGGGGTACGGAGAAACCGGGGTGATGGCTAAAAGGGTTAGGGCTTCTTTGTAGGGTGATGGAGTGCTGTAAACTTGATTGAGGGGATGATCACACAGCTCTGAGTTTGCTAATAACCACTGAATGGTATATTTGAAATGGGTGAATCGTATAGTATGTCAATCATAACAGTAAAACTGCTATTTTAAAAAATTAGAAATCAGGGGCGCCTGGGTGGCTCAGTCTGTTAAGCATCCAACTTCAGCTCCGGTCACGGTCTCGTGGTTGGTGGGTTCGAGCCCCATATCCCGCTCTGTGCTGACAGCTCAGAGCCTGGAGCCCGCTTTGGATTCTGTGTCCTCCTCTCCCTCTGCCCCTTCCCCTGCTCGTGCTCTGTCTGTCTCTCTCTCTCACTCTCTCAAAAATAAACATTAAAAAAATGTTTAAAAACTAGAAATCAGAGACAATCTGGAAAAGACACAGATATTAAAAGTTTTGTTTGAAATT
The DNA here is from genome assembly GCF_023721935.1 of Panthera uncia. Taxonomy (NCBI): domain Eukaryota; kingdom Metazoa; phylum Chordata; class Mammalia; order Carnivora; family Felidae; genus Panthera; species Panthera uncia. The sequence continues at coordinate 75,567,580 of NC_064812.1, forward strand.
GAAACCTGCTTGGAAGATAACAGACACTAGGGTTGCACCAATCAGGATATTATTCCTTCCCTATTCCCCTGCACCACTCCCCCACCCCCGTCCCCCCACAGGCTCATTTCCACATTAGCAGTAAATGAATTATCTTCTCTTCCATAGTAGTTAATAGAAAAATGTTCTAGCACATAAACTAATGGATTTATGATTAGTCATAGAACAATTTTAACATCTGACAAGTTTGATTTTAAACCTGATTTATTATTTCATGTCTTATTTTCAACTTGACTTTATAGTTACTTTTGAAAGAATCTTGCTTAAAGCATTGTACAAATCTACTTCAGCATCCTAAATGAGGTGTTTCCTCTCTTTCCACCTTCCTGCCTGGAATGGGTAAAATGAGTTTTCACCCTCTCTTTCTCAGTCTCATTAAAATTAAATGGCAATTACAGTTTATGGCTGGGATACTGATGAACTTTGAAAAAAGGAGAAAAAAAAAAGATAAGTTTACCTTATGTTGATCAAGTTCAAAACGACACTAGAGTAACAGTAAGATGGGAAGAAAGTTTTAACACACAACCCTTTTCCGTTTTCCTAATACGTGTCGGTTGTATATGTTTACCAGGTATGCTCTTGTTCATTTGGGAACTTGATAACATATTCCAGAAAAATTCAGCATCACGCTCAGTGGTACTAAATAAGGTTGGGGATTGCATGAACTTGAAAAATATTTGTGTAGGAGAAATTTCTCATCCGTAGTCAATACGTTATCCTCTTAAATGATTTTCACAAAGGGATTTAAAAGGCACATGACCATGTTCTGTGCAAAAATGCATTCTCTAGTTTTCCGAGGACTCAAAATGACAAAGAAAAGCCTTCTTTGTCTACACATTGAGCCGTACCCTAACCAGACGGCTTTCAGATTTAAGCATGAGTGGCAACATGGCTTGCTTGATGTTGCAATCGCTGGAGTTCTCGGTCAGTGCAAGACCCCACTGCCAGTTCTCTGCGAAGCAAGGCATCACGGCTGTGGGTCAGGGCGGCCTCAGCTACCACACTGAGGGTTAGCAAATGATTTTACCAGCTGCTGTTTAAACGTCTTATTTGTCCTTCCTGCCTCAAAGAGGAATATTTTTCTAAAATTGATTGTGGTAGGTTTTCTGTCTGGAAACATTTGCCTAGAGAAGACAGAGTTCTTCTAGTTGTAAGCAATAGACCGAGGGCTTACTATTCAATTCTTAAATATGTGGGTTTTTCTACCAAAACAAGGAGTCGATTGCAGTCAGAATGCAGCACGGTTACTCGTTTTTGATTCTCTTATCACCCCACACTTCGGGGAACTTAGTCATTTTTATTTGGGACCAGGAAAAAATTTGCAGCCTTGTAAAAGAATCAAACTTCCTGATAGCTGCCTGGATGATTTACCTGCGCCCACTTTCACCTAGTTATGATCTTCCCGCACAAAGGGAATTCTCTACCGCTAGAGAACCAGATAATTCCTAACCTAAACTGAAAAATGTTGTGAACAAAATTTAAGATCCAAGGGAAGATATATTTGATATATTCCTTTTATGGTTCCCAAACAGAACAAACAAACCGGCAGAAAACTTCCACGATGACACATTTGAGGCTGAAATTGTGTCTCTACCATCCCGATCATTCATATGTGCTCAGATACACACATTCTCTCCATTTCTGATTTTACATAGTCAGTTGGTGCAAGCGAGTCAAATAATTGTTACTCTCTATGCTGCTCTGATTACTCCGATATGTTAACCTTCTAGTGAATTTCAGAAGACACGGCCTCTTCATGTTTTCAGTTAATATATTTAACTCGGATGAGGTAAACAGCAGTCCAGCAAAATTCTGTTCTGTAATATCAACTACACTCAATAACTCTTTGTTCTAGTTTACAGTCGCAGTTTGAATTCTGACTCCCAAGGGGCAGAGAAATTTTCTAGAAAGGCCAAGTCATTGAATTTTACTTGCAGTCGGCTTTACGTGGGGACACTTGTTCATTCCACAAATCAATCACAAAGTATTAGTTAGTAGAAGGAATCCCCCAAATATCTAACAAAATGTTATCTGTTACCAAAAGCATTAATTCTATTTGAAATAAGTGCATTTCTGTTAGTAAACACACACACACACACACACACACACACACACACACAACACCCCTTGGAATTTTAGAATCTCGTCATTTTGTTGACCTACTTTTTTACACTGGAATTACTTTATTAAGTTAGATCAAACACAGGCTCTTTGCCTCAACTAAATGGACGTGCTAAACTGGCTCCAGAGTTGATTTGTGGAACTCATTATGGACTTCACAAAGTGTTCAAGGTTACTTTTCAATTTGTTTCAGCCAGAATCAATAAATCTCTCACCTGGTTTCTTTGCTGCACGTATTGTACTGGTTAATCATGTATATACTCAGCACAGCACGTTAGACCCGGAGAGGGCTTTCGGATGGGAGCCAACTTGTAACTACCATGCTGTTGAAATGCAAAAACAAAGGAAAACTGCTTCTGTTTATTATTAAGGTGTGAGTGAACTAAGAGCCATAAATAATCTTGCTGGCCAGTTTCCAGGACCAGAAGAAGGAAAGAGAAAGAGAGAAGGAGAGGGAGAGGGAGAAGGAAGGAGAGAAAACTAACTTATGAAATTGCTTTGTTGAAGCATCTCAACATTTAGAAAGCTCTTAATGGGGAGTCCCAAGTGTCCAACAAGGAAAGGAGTAGTTGGCTCTACAAATACAGAACTGAGCTTTCTTATTTACATACACTTACATAATATTGTAAGAGACGGCACGAAATCCTATTCAGAGACTACATATTCAACTTTAAATTTATGTTGGTGAATATAGAAGAGCTCTAGCAAAGAAAACTTTAAAATATCATCTTGACGGGGACCTCTTTCATGCTATTTCATTCCTCTCTTCTCTGGACCCTATTTATATACAGAACTAAGCTTCAAGATTCTAGCTAACTATGGATGGATGTATTATTGTGTGCTCCAGGGGCCCCCGATCAACCTAGCTTTGTTCCAACTGAGTCAGGACACTGCTTTGGGCCTGAGCTCCATCTCGTCCGGGCTGTGCCCCTAATAGCTGTATGGCTCTGGGCTAATCATCTCATTTCTTCTTCCATAAAATAAAAGGGTTGCCCAAGATTACTCTTGAGTGCCTCTCAGCTTACACATTCTAGGATTCTGTAATTCTCCATATGGCAATGAGATTTCAAAACTCCTAACTCTCTGATGAAGTAGGGAAGTAAAATATTTCTAAACCTACACCTGCTAGTCTGCATAAAAAGCACCTGGGGGTATGGTAGGTTTGAGGTAACTTGCATTAATCTGCATTTTTACCAAGCAGCCGAGGAAATTCTCACCTGGATGGTTCTTAAGACCTGGCTTGGAGAAGCCTTGCCTTGGGGATTCTTTAAGCTTCTAATGCAGAAAAGGCTGTGAAAATCAAGACTTTTTAAATGATTTTTACCTCCGGGTCACTTTAACATTCTGAATGAAAATAACAGCTTGTGCATTTAGGAAATTAACATATATAAAAGACAATCCCAGGAAGAGGGATAGTAGTCATAGCTGGGGGACAATTTCAAGATTTCAGCTACTAGTTCATGTTGCCTGTTGCAAAGAATGAGTGGAGATAGAGGATTGTAAGAACAATGTCTCTGTTTTCAGTTTTAGTGGAAATTACTGTAGCAAAATAAATGTCCAAGCTATAAAGCACTGTAATAACCTCACAGTCACTAAATATAAACTAATTATTTTGCATGCCTTAGTACCATGAAGGGTGTTTGGCATTTCTCTTTTGAGCTTTATTCACTTCATTTTCATCAATCTCACAGCTTAATGACGGCGAATCTAGTCTTGACCCATCCACTCTCTCTTTTTTTTTTTTAACAACGGTTTTTTTTTTTAAATATGTTTCACAGATCCTACAATTCACCCTTTCAAAATGTGTAATTCGGTGGCTTTTAGTATACTCACAGGTACCTGTGAATTACTAAATTACTAATTAGAATTACTAATTAACCACAGTCAATTTTAAAATGTTTTCATCGCCCCAAAAAAAAAGCTTTTGGCAGTCTCCTCTCATTTCCCCCCAGACCTCCATAATCCCAGGAAATCACCAACTACTTCTGTCTCTCTAGTTTTGCCCATTTGGGACATTTCATACAGATGGAATCATACACTATGTGGTCTTTTGTGGCTGGTTTCCCTTGCTTAGCAAGGCTCATCCATGTTGTAGCCTGGATCGGTGACTTCCTTTATTTCTCCGGTTGATTAATTACCTTGTAGGGGTGCACTACAGTTTACTTATCCACTCATCAGTTAATAGATACGTGGGTTGTTTCTGTTTGGGGGCTATTGTGAATAATGCTGCTATGCACATTTGTATGCAAGTTTTTATGCAGACTCATATTTTCATTTTTCTTGGGCTGGAATTGCTAGACCATATGGTAACTATATTTAACCATTTGAGGAACCTGCTGAAGTGTTTCCCAAAGTGGTTGCACCATTTTAAAATCTCACCAGCAACGTCCGAGAGTTGCAATTGCTTACATCCTCGCCAATGCTTGTTATTAGCAGTCTTTTTTTTTTTTAATGTTTATTTCTTTTCGAGAGAGATAGAGAGTGCGTGAGCAGGGGAGGGCAGAGAGAGAGGGGGACAGAAGAGCTCAAGCAGGCTCTGTGCTGACAGCAGAGAGCCCAGTTCCCGGCTAGAACTCACAAGCCACGAAATCATGACCTGAGCCTAAGTAGGACACTTAACCAACTCAGCCACCCAGGCGCCCCTTATTAGCGGTCTTTTTGATTAGTGCCATCGTAGTGGGTATACACCATCATCTCATTATGGTTTTGATTTGCATTTCCCTAATGAGTAATGAGGTTGAGGATCTTTTCATGTGCTTATTGGCGGTTTGTATGTCTTCCTTGGAGAAATGTCTATTCAAACTCTTAAGCCCCGTTTGAAATTGGGTTGTCTTTTGATTATTGAGTTGCCAGAATTCTTTTTATATTCTAGATACAAGTCCCTTGTCAGATATATGATTTGCAAACGGTTCTCCCTGGAAGCATGGAAGTTGTTCCTTTTGATGTCTGTTTTGTGTATTTTTTCCATTGGTTGCTTGTGCTTTTGGTGTCAAAAATCAGAAAACTTTCCCTAAACCAAGATCATGAACACTTATGCCTATGTTTCCTTTCATGAATTTTGTAGTTTCAGCTCTTACATTTCTGTTTGATCCATTTTTTTTTTTTAGGATTTTATCTATTTTTCATTGTGGTAAAATACACATAACAAAACGGACCATTTTAACCATTAAGTTCAGTGGTGAACTTAACCATTAAGTTCAGCAAGCATACAGTTCAGTGGTGTTGAGTACATCCACGTTGCTGTGTAACTCTTTTCAGTCTGCCACACTAAAATTCCCTACCATGACATACGCCCGTCTCCCTCTCAGCCCTTGGCCGCCAGCATCCTGCTTTCTGTTCTATGAACTTGACTGCCTCCTAAATGAAGCTTATTTCACTTAGCATAACGCTCTCAAAGTTCACCCATGTTGTAGCATGTGTCAGAACTTCCTGCCTTTTTAAGGCTGAATAAATACTGTATCGTATGTATATGCCACATTTTGTTTAGGTGTTTAGCCATGTTTTAGTTAATTATGGCGGTCTATGGTGTGAGGTAGGGTCCAACTCTATTCGTTCCGTGCTGAAATCCAGCTGTCTCAGCACCATTGGTGGCCCATCTTGTCCTAGCACAGAGAAGTAATTGTATTTAAATAACTTTATTATTTCAAAGTCTTGGATGTCAGGGGAGAAACAATCCAAAGACTGTGTTAAAAGATACAGTGTACAGTCAGGGCACGTTGTGTTGTGGGTGACAACAGCATTTCAAGACGAGGTATAAAAAACAAAATATGAAGATGCCATGTCATTGTTTGTTCCTCATACTCTAGATCTTTCTACCGTTTTCCGTGTACTATTGAAAAGTAAACTGTCCCTGCATGTGCTGCTTTAAGGGAATTGTGAAACTGAATAACACAAACCATAACTTAAAATAACTCAATTTGCATCATCATCATCATCAATATTTAAATACAACAGTTATCGTAAAGCACGCGTATGGACATGAATTGGAAACAATCATCAAAATCACTTCTATTTCCACTTTGGTGGGAACGTCAGTCGCCAAGAATCCATATATACTTAACTACCAATAGGTGGCGCTAGACATTTAGTCAGAATTTCATTCCTTTTTACGTGCGTCCCGAGAAAGTGTCCCACTGGGAAAGAGACACAGTCTCTGGCGGGGACCTAAATAAAATCTTTGGGAGAAAATGGACTCTTTTCAATTAAACTGATACCTTCTTCTGCTTCTTCCTGCTATTCAGGGGGCCCTTCAGGTCTAGGATGTAATCAAACCCTCTGGAATCCACCGAGAAAGAGCCAGGAAAACTTCGAGCCAGGGACACTTTGGAGGGGTTTTTCTTTGTTTCTGTAAGACTTAAAAGAAAGCAAATGTAACGACAGCAGCGAGAGATCTACATCTGACTCCAGGTTAGATAGTTACAGAACCAAACAAATGATTGAGAACAGGACAGAATTCAGTCACTTGTATGTATTGCCTATATTTTTATAGCAGTTGTTAATTTGACCACCAGTAGATTAAATATTATGTATACATATATATGTATATATATGTACATGTATATATATATCTGTGTAAACACACATAACCTATTGATTGTTGTTACATTAATATTGAAAACAATTTAAAAACTGACTTTCTACATTAAAAACCTACACATTACAGCAATATTATATACTGAGCAACTTCATTTTTATTGGTGATGCTTTATACCATTGACGGTTTGTAGCAAGCCCCATGCTATCATTCAATCTGACCCACAAAAAAAGTATAATATGGAAGATAAAGCCACAAAACAGATAACCCTGTACTCTACAACCCATCCCTAGAGTATGTTCACCTCTTTTTGGAAATTTCTTGGCTTTGGATAAACGTGCGAGAATATGAGAATTGTCCCAGAGTCCTGAACCTTTCGTTCTAGAACCTCACCTTAGTCCTAGATCAGTCCAGCTTTGCCAGGCTTTTTTTTTTTTTTTTTTTTTAAACCTTTTCCTGGCTTCTGTGAAAAAGAGCAAACTTTCTTTACATAACAGCATCCTTAGTGAGGGTAAAACTCTTGCATTCTTTATTTTGTCTTTCCCGAAGTACAACTTACTACCGTGGTAGATGTCCCCCCTGCCCCCATTTGGAAATTTTCAGGCATAGCCTCCTACAGTAGAACGTATCCACTATGCTTGTTCTACTACACGGAAAATATATGGATAGAATGAGCAAAATGTTTTTTACCAGTTCCAGATAATGCAAGACACGAAATTTCTTTACATTTTTTCCCTTCCAGTGATAAAAGCTAAACATTTAAAATTTCAAATGAATTAAATTCCCATCAAACACACTGCGATTTTATTGGTTCGTTTAAAATTGCATTGGTTCATTTTAAATTTACTTCACGTGACTTTCACATTTACTTTTTAATTTTACTTCACATTAATTCACTTTAATTTACTTTACATTTTTAATGTACTAAACTTTGCAATTTAGGTATGTTAACTTATTTAGCATTTATAAGAAACTATTGTTGGGGCCCTGGGTGGCTCAGTGGGTTAAACGTCTGACTTCAGCTCAGGTCATGATCTTGCAGTCCGTGAGTTCAAGCCCCTCCCTAGGCTCTGTGCTGACAACTCAGAGCCCAGAGCCTGCTTCAGATTCTGTGTCTCCCTCTCTCTACCCCTCCCTCCCCTCAGGCTCTGTCTCTCTCCCTCTCAAAAAATGAATAAATGGTAAAAAAAAATAAATAAAAAATAAATAAAAGACACTATTGTCCTTCTTGGCAGGACTCCATTGGATGCCAAATATACTTACATTTTTATCACACCCCAGGGAACTACTTGAAGGAGAGCTTTTGGTATGCTGGCTAAATTCACATGATTGTTAGTGTTTTTCAAAGTAGGGTTCCTGGGCCTTGGGAAACCTCCAGACATTCTTGGAGATCTATGGATTTTCTAAGCAATTTAATAGTTTTTGTTTTCGATTGCTTAAAATATATACATATGTGTGTGTGTGTGTGTGTATATACATATGTATATTATATATATCGTGAAGATAACCACCTCATAACCAATCATTGACAGTTTCAGTTTCCGTGCTCAGACTGCATTCAGACTGGATGAAGCAATACTGCTTTAAACACTAGGAAAAAAAAGAAACTGGGTGGGGCCGTGGGGCGGGAGCCCTGTTAGTAATGCTTTGTTGCTGATTGGAATCACACTCCTTTAGGTTTTCAAATACAATTTACATGATGCTTAGTATTTTCTAAACATCGTGTACACTTTCCCAATTTAAAATGCGGCTGGGAGGGGCGCCTGGGTGGCTCAGTCGGTTGAGTGCCGACTTCGGCTCAGGTCACGATCTCGAGGTCCGTGAGTTCGAGCCCCGCATCGGGCCCCTGTGCTGACAGCTCAGAGCCTGGAGCCTGTTTCAATTCTGTGTCTCCCTCTCTCTGACCCTCCTCCATTCATGCTCTGTCTCTCTCTGTCTCAAAAATAAATAAACGTTAACAAAAAAAAAAAATTTTTTTAATAAATAAATAAAATAAAATGCGGCTGGGATACCATACATTTTTAAAAAGAATTCCATTTCAAAGAGTTGACATTTCTTAAAATGTCAGCGTCTTGAGGAGGATCATTTCTATGCAAATTTTATTTCACCTACAGAACAGGTGCGGTCAACCTAGCATTTCTAGTACCTGAATCGGAAACTTCACCGTGGAAAGGGCTACAGGGAGCATGTTCCTAAAATGGGTACCAAAAATGTATTCGTCAGCTAGAATGAAATGTGCTACATAATGTTCTGTTGGTGAAAGTTGTGGTGTTTAAGATAAGCAGGGATTGGAAGGATTACCTGGGCCTTCTGCTCTGCGTGCGGAAGTGATCGGATTTGGATCCCTTTTTCGGAACCTTGGGGCTGAGTGGAAAGAGAATACTGTGTGCGTGCCATACATCAGTGAATAACTCAGAGAGGTCTGGGACTGGGATCTCTCAGCAAACATTAGCACGTCAGCACAGAATAATCTTGATTTTCAGTGGTGTGTTGGTTCGCGTGCTTTCATGTTAGAATCTCAGATGAGAGACCGTGGGCCAGCAGAAGGAGTCATCCCACCGCGGTGATCCTCCCATCAGCATACAATTGCACCGGCTATCATGCTGGCGTTCTTTGGACCGAGGTGTTCTGACGACAGAGAGGGAAGCTTTCCCTGGGCATAAAAGATCAGAAGGTATGATTGTTTTTAATGTAGGTGCTAAATGTTCACGCCTTCGGCAGAAGTTGGCCCAAGATTTGCAAGTTTGCGTGAGAGAGACTACATAGCCCCTGACTACCTACGAAATCACTGGAAGCCGTTCACGTTCGGCAGAAGGGCCCATCAGTTGGTGGAGGACCGTATGGCTGTAGGTCAACAGGCTCGTCACAGAAGAGTGAAGCCAAAAGTCCATTAAAGCGGGAAGGAGCGTGTATTTTCTTTGTCACATCAACTTGAATTTTACATTAAGTAATAGAAAGACCGTAAACAACCACACTTCAATGCAGTGTCAGTATTTTTAGAGCTGCGTGGATTTCAGGATTGTGGATAAAAAAATGGTGGACTTCTATAAGTCCCACTACTTCAGTGTTAGTTACATCCTTGGAAAGAATTACTTCGTGGTATCTCAGGATAGCAATTCATAAATTGAGGAGTGACATAGCATGCGGATTCAGCCACCTGATGTCACTCACAATGCGGTGAATTGCCTAAAACTTCCAAAGAGGAAGGGTTTTTGAGTGCTAGCCACAACAATCCAATCTGGCTAAGTTCAGCAGAAAAGGAATGGACCAGAGGAATGTGGGTGACTAAAAAATCCTGAAGGACAGGCTGAACCATCAGGAGGGATAGACACTGGAGAAGCAGAGGAAACAGGGTTAATGGGGGAGGGCTGGGTCTGGTTATTCTAGTCAAGATGGAGAGTCTGGGTGGAGGGTTAAGAGGAGGGAGGGCCTGAAATCAGATTTCGGCCACCCACCCCAGCAGGGTGCCAGCACCTGGCCAGTAGGTGGAGATGGGGTGATTTCTATCCCTCTGTCAGTCATTCTTTCTGTCCTCTAAGAAGCAACCCACTTCTTGTATTTCCAGTCTTAATCGATAATGCATTACGAACTCAGGGGGAAAGGAGCCAATGAAAGAGGAATGAGTATCATCCACAGAACCTAACGTTTAATTTGTAATCTCGGCCTGCTGTTTATATACTGTGTGTGTCTGAGCCTCTCGTCTTTGAAACAATAATGGTGCTCGCTTAATAGGGCTGGGGTGACCTTCACTGTGATGGTGGGCGCCAAGCACTTCGAACAGAGGCCTCTGTAATGCCCCCCAGCGTTGGTCCCTCTGTGCACTTACGCTGACCCTAATGTTAACCGTGGCAGATTTCAAACTAAACATCTAACACACAGGGTAAAGCTTCAAGTCATTCTGTCGTATCCTTAGCTACCCTTTGGAGGGAAAGCTGTTCACAAGGTAAACACAGCAAACAGGCGAATGAATAGGTCCACATCAAAGCCGCCCTGGGAGAAGGGGTCTGCTACAGGGGCTGGTTAAAGTATCACTAAGAGAGGCTCTCCGAGGGCACGGTTTCTTTCATTCCTTCCTTCCTTTCTTCCTTCCTTCCTCCCTTCCTTCCTTCTTTCTGTACATTCCACTTCCAAAGGCTTGGTTGGGCTCACCAATGCTGGGGACACTTGGAGCTTAGAAGTTTATATTTCAGATATGCTTCGAGATAGTGCTAATTGATTCCCTTCCTTTGAATATGATCAGTTATTTCACTAAAATAAAATATATATATCTTTTACCAGGTTATTTTATTTTAGTGATATATATATAACTGATATATATATATATTTATTTATTTAGTGATATATATATAACAGATATATATATATATAACATATATATATATATTTATTTATTTATTTAAATATGTGCTCCTCTATATTGGGGGGAAAAAAACCTACACCACAAGACGAGAAAGAAAACACACGTTCTGAAAACATGCAAATATGTCAGGAGAGCGGTGGCGAATTTGAACGGGTAAGAATCACCGAGAGGGAGATTCAGTCCAGCCGTCTCTTAGTAGACTCTGCAGTCTTGCCTTTTTCTCAAAAGGCAATACAAGTAAGGGGTTGCAGGACACCAAATCTGATGAGTTTGGTGGATAGAAGAAGTTTTGTTTAGATGAGTTTGCTTCGAAGAAGAAAGGAAGAAAATGCGGTCACGGAATGCTGAATTCTCAAAGAACAGCAACTCCCTCTGAGTCCACGTGTTCCTACTGCCTGCCAGGCGTCGGAGGATGGACAGAAAATCCCAAGTGCTTTTCCTCCTTGCCTGACTTTGAAGTTGTGGAAGTGAGAGTACCTCCTGTTCTCAGTGCACAGGGCAAAGTGGGGCAAGGGAGGGGGGGTTCCCACCCCTGGAAGGGGCGGGAGAGGAATCACAGTGGAATGCGCCTGCTGGGCCTTGCCTGTGAATTCAAAGCATGCAGTGGAGACCCAAGGTGCAAAAGTTGCTAGAAAAGTATCCCTGGGAGGGACCGGTATGACACTCCAGGGCTACTGGCAGCCTCATCATGGTATTTACTATTTTCAGTGGTGAAGGCTTCGGGTTTCATCCAAGAAGCCCTTAATGAGGGGTGGCTATAGAGTCTGGGCATCTCAACTCCCACCCCACAAGGAGAGATTTCTCTACCACTGGGTGATCTACTTTCTCTAAAATAAGCAACCGGATAATCCCCAACCTAACCCAGCCAAATTGCGCTATTCAGCCTGCTGGATGATAAGAGATTAGCCAAAACGGGCCTCTTGTGAACAATCAAAGTAAAGCTGAGGAATGTTTAAAGATTCAAGAGGTATAGACTGCCAGGCTTTGGCATGGGCGGTGACAGGGCAGGTCACTCAAGGGACTAAGAGAGGCCACTAAGTCTAAGGATGACAGGGCTCAGGACTCCCATTTAAGGCCACCCTTGTGGTGGTGCCCCCTGGGGAAGGGGGAAGGAGGGACAATGGATGGAGGCCACTGTACTGATGTCCCTTGGGGAACAGCCCCCCTTGAGAGGGGCTGGACTGTCTCACTGTAGAGAGATGAAAACGTTGGGCGCCGGTGAGGGCAGCCAAGCTGGGAACAGGGACGTCTACAGAGCCATGGGTGGACATGTAGAGCTGGCTCAGTTGAAAAGGAGGCTGGTCACCAAGAGCACTGAGCACAAGGGCTGTTATATCTCTCTGTTGATTTGTTCTCAGGGCAGCCCAGACAGGGACGGTCTTATACAAAGATACTGATCACAGCCAGAAATGAATCAGACATCTGGAAATGCGGCCTATTTCTTGCTGAAACATGTCCCAACTGCTACAACTTTCTCATAAAGGCTAACATAAAAAACTCAAGAACGTTCCTTTTTTTTTTTTTTTCCAAATTATTCCACAGATTGCGTCCCCTCTTAGCCCGAATAAATGTCCTTTGATTTAATTTTTACACACTATGAATGTGTTAAGTACCCATCTGGCCTAGTTTCGTTCTCCATAATTCGCATGTGTGTGGACTCACCCGAGGTTGCCTCAGATATCCTGCGAGAGGGGTGCCTGAGTCGCAGAGTCAGGTAAGCTTCTGACTTAGGCTCAAATCATGATCCTACAGTTCATCAGTTTAGGCACCGCATGGAGCCGTCTGCTGCTAGCACAGAGCCCACATCGGATCCTCTGTCCCCTCCTCTCTCTCTCTGCCCCTTCCCCACTGGTTCTCTCTCTCTCTGTCTCTCCCCCTCTGGAAATAAATAAATAAACTTAAAAAATATATACAGCCTGGCAGAAAGGCCTGAGTTTTTCTTGTTCCCTCAGTAGAACTCCTGGCCAGAGTTGATGAAATTAGACCTTCAGATACATTTTAACTTTGATATCTATTATAATAGTGTCAGACTTTAATTCTATTTATGAAGGGAAAACCAATATGATTATTATTGAGCAATTCAGTAAAATAATTCCTGATGTGAAAAGGGGGAGTTTAGGGTCCTGAGTTTGCAGAAGGGACGGCCACTTAGGCCATGAGAAAGATACTTAAATCCCTCAAAGCAGTATTTTACTTTTAACAACACACCCAAACTCTTTTCCCGCTTTGGAAAGATCTTTAATGACTTCGAAGAGGAAAATAACATCAGCCACAACTTAAATTCGGAATTTAGAGCAATCAAGCTTCATCTAGTGAAAATCCAAATATGTTTTTAAATAAATAAGTAACGAAGCACATGACAATTTCGGTGAACCTGCAGGTCTTAATATAAATGCGTATTTTAATTATTTACTTATTTTTCTGATGTATCTAGGACTTTCTTTCAATATGACTGGATCATGGTAGAAATACATAAACTGGCTGACCTCCAACACAGCTTTCTAATGTGAGCTTTCTACATACTTTGAGCTATGTGCTCAAGCATAGCAATATATAATCAAACTTTAAATTCTTCACGGAACTCCTGACCAAAACTTTAGTAAGAAATCAAAGAAAGCCTACCATGTGCTATGTCTATCTCCTTTCAAAAACAATTCCTAGAGCTTCCCAGAGACCAAAGCTTTGAATCAGAGTGTTTCCATGTAGATAACTGCCACGTTGTACATCATACCACACACACTCTCCGGAACTCAGACCTGGAAGTTTGATGACTTGCATGGACAAACTGCTAGAGAGTTCCCTGGCAACAAGACCTCGGGTGTCTTCTAGCCAGTTGGTCCTATGAAACAGATAAGCCATTTCAGCCACACATATCTTCATCCAGCATTGGCATGCATCCAAAGGAAACACGAAAGGCTGCTGACATCAGAAAACATCTGTTGACTTTGGAGCATCCATATCAACAAAACAAAACACACAGCAAAACACACAGCAGATGTGAGCCTGCTTTGTGGGGGTAAAAGGAATGTCAAGTATGAAAAAAAAAATCCAGAGGAAATGGAGATAGAAGATTCCAAATTCAGGGGCGTCTGGCTGGTTCAATCGGTAGAGCCTGTGACTCTTGATCTCCGGGTCATGAGTTCGAGCCCTGCACTGGGCGTGGAGCCTACTTAAAAAGAAAAAAAAAAAAGTAGAAAATTCCAAATTCTTCTACTTCTGCCATTAATTAGGTTAATTTTTGTGTTGTTTTAATTTGGCCTCAAAAACAACTCTAGGATGGCATTTTCAGCTTTCCATTTCCTTAAACAAAAATCTGGTTAAAGATATTTTAAAAGATCTGGGAATGCAAGCTGGTGCAGCCACTCTGGAAAACAGGATGGAGGTTCCTCAAAAAGCTAAAAATAGAACTACCCTAGGACCCAGCAATTGCACTACTCGGCATTTATCCAAGGGATACAGGTGTGCTGTTTCGAAGGGACACATGCACCCCCGTGTTTATAGCAGCACTATCGACAATAGCCAAAGGATGGAAAGAGCCCAGATGTCCATCGATGGAGGAATGGAGAAAGAAGATGTGGTATATCTATACAATGGAGTACTACTTGGCAATCAAAAAGAATGAAATCTTGCCATTTGCAACGACGTGGATGGAACTGGAGGGTGTTATGCTAAGTGAAATTAGTCAGAGAAAGACAGCAATCATATGACTTCACTCATAGGAGGACTTTAAGAGACAAAACAGATGAACATAAGGGAAGGGAAACAAAAATAATATAAAAACAGGAGGGGGGGACAAAACAGAAGAGACTCATAAATATGGAGACCAAACTGAGGGTTACAGGAGGGGTTGTGGGAGGGGGGATGGGCTAACTGGGTAAGGGGCATTAAGGAATCTACTCCTAAAATCATTGTTTCACTATATGCTAACTAATTTGGATGCAAATTTTAAAAAAGAAAAAATAAAACTAAAAAAAAAAAAAGATAGTTTAAAAGATCAGTAGTTACATGACCTCAGTCTCCAAGTTTGGCCTAAAATCGTCGTGGTAACCACCAATAATGAATAATATTATGAGGAAATAGTTTTCAAAATGTTTAGCAATAGTTTTACATATTATTTGAAAAAAAATATTATTTTAGATCTCTCAGTCCTCTTCTCTTCCCCTAAACACAGCCTCCCTGCTCTGTCTCATCTACTCCCATGGAACTGAGAATTCCCAACCCACCCAGATTCTATCCTGAGCCTTGGATCACTGTGTTCGACGGTATGCTAGACCCCTACAAGTTAATTTTCCAAACAACAGAACCAAGGCACACACACAAAAGTACTAGAGCTAATAAATGAGTTCAGCAAGATTCCGAGATCCAAGGTGAATTTTTAAAACTTCCCTTGTATTTCTATGCAATGGTGATGAATAATCCTGATGGGAAATTAAGAAAACTATTCCACTTTCAGTATCATCAATGGGAAGAAGAGACTTAGGAATAAACTTAACAAAAGAAGTGCAAGTACACTGAAAACTACAAAATATTATTGAAAGAAATTAATGAGGGGCGCCTGGGTGGCTCAGTCGGTTAAGCGTCCGACTTCGGCTCAGGTCACGATCTCGCGGTCCATGAGTTCGAGCCCCGCGTCAGGCTCTGTGCTGACAGCTCAGAGCCTGGAGCCTGTTTCAGATTCTGTGTCTCCCTCTCTCTCTGCCCCTCCCCTGTTCATGCTCTGTCTCTCTCTGTCTCAAAAATAAATAAACGTTAAAAAAAAAATTTAAAAAAAAAAGAAAGAAATTAATGAAATAAATAGGCATCCCGTGTTCATGGCTGAAAGGCTTCATGTTACTGAGATAGCAATACTCTCCAAATTGATGTACAAACTCAACACAATTTATTTCAAAATCCCAACTGATTTATTTGCACAAATTTACAAGCTGATCTTAAAATTCTAATGGATATTTGAAGGATCCAGACAGCCAAAGTCATCTTAAAAAAGATTAACAAAGTGGGGCGCCTTGGGTGGCTCAGTTGGTTAAGCATCTGACTTCAGCTCAGGTCGTGATCTCATGGTTAGTGAGTTCGAGTCCCACATTGGGCTCTGTGCTGACAGCTCAGAACCTGGAGCCTGCTTTGGATTCTGTGTCTCCCTCTCTCTCTCTGCCACTCCCCAGCTTGTCCTCTCTCTCTCTCTCTCTTTCTCAAAATAAACATTTATTAAAAAAAAAAAAAGATAAAGTTAGAGGACTCAACACTTCCCAATTTCAAAACTTTCTAAAAAGCTACAGTAGATAAGATTGTGTACTGATATGAGAATACACGTATGGATAAATGGAATAAACTTGAGAGGCCAGAAATGAACCCATATATTTATGGTTGATTGATTTTGGACAAGGTGCCAAGACAATTCAATGGAGGAAAAAATCATTTTTTCAACAAATGATAGTGAATGTCTACCTGCCAAAGAACGCAGCTGAACCTCTTCTTCACACCATATATAAAAATTAACTCAACATGGATCAAAAATCTAAAGGTAAGACCTAAACCTATAAAACTCTTAGACAAAACATAGGCTTAAATCTCCACGATCTTGGATTAGATGATGGTTGTTCAGATGTGGCAGCAACAGTACAGGCAACAAAAGAAAAATAGATAAATTGGTCTACATCAAAATTTAAAACTTCCGTGCTTAGGGGCTCCTGGGTGGCTCAGTCGGTTGAGCCTCTGACTCTGGCTCAGGTCGAGATCTCGCAGTCCGTGAGTTCGAGCCCCACGTCGGGCTCCATGCCGATCGCTCGGAGCCTGTTTCGGATTCTGTGTCTGCCGCTCTCTCTGACCCTCTCCCGTCCGTTCTCTGTGTCAAAAAAATAAAAGTTAAAAAAAAATTTAAAAAAAATAAAAAACTTCCGTGCTTAAAAGGACACTATAAAGAAAGTTAAAAGGCAACCTACAGAATGGGGGAATTGTTTGCAAATCTTATACATTTTGTGAAAAAAAATTAAAGAAAATTTCTGTTACCTTTTCCTCTCTTTTATTATAAATTACCAGCTCTTGGTATTCTGTTACTGAAATCTATTCTTAGAATAAAATTTTGTCCTTCATCTACAAAAAAAAATAATAAGATGGGCATATGAGCTGAATACACATTTCTCCAAAGAGGATATTCAAATGCCAAAAAAAAAAAAGCACATGAAAATAAGCTCAATATCATTTGTCATTAGGATGATACAAATCAAAACCACATTCAGATGCCAGTTCACAACTACTGGGATGGCTATTATCAAAATGAAAGACGATAATAAGTGTGGATGAGGATGTGGAGACATTGGAGCCTTCATTTTACAACAGCCACTTTGAAAACAGCCTGGCATGGGGCGCCTGGGTGGCTCAGTCGGTTAAGTGGCCGACTTCGGCTCAGGTCATGATCTCGCGGTCCGTGAGTTCGAGTCCCGCGTCAGGCTCTGTGCTGACAGCTTAGAGCCTGAAGCCTGTTTCAGATTCTGCGTCTCCCTCTCTCTCTGACCCTCCCCCGTTCATGCTCTGTCTCTCTC
>NC_064812.1:75585269-75591383 GCF_023721935.1 Panthera uncia
AAAAAAAAAAAAAAAAAAAGAAAACAGCCTGGCAGTTCCTTAAAAAGATGGGGCATCTGGGTGGCTCAGTCAGTGAAGCATCGGACTCTTGATTCCAGTTCAGGTCATGATCTCACGGTTTGTGAGTTCGAGCCCCCCATTGGGCTCTGTGCTGGTAGTGCAGAGCCTGCTTGGGATCCTCTCTCTCTCCCTCTCTCTCTGTCCCTCCCCTGCTCATTCTCTCTCCCACTCTCCCTCTCTCTCAAAATAAATAAATAAACTTTTAAAAGCTTTTTCTTAAAAAAAAAATATTACACAGAGTTACTGTATAACCCAGCAATTCTGCTCATAGATATCTACCCAAGAAAATTGAACATATATGTCTACATAAAAAATTGTAGACCAATGTTCATAGTAACACTGTTCACACTAACTAAAAATGGAAACAACCCAGTGTCCATCAGTTAATGAATGATTAAACAAACCGATATAGCCACGCTGCGGAATATTATTCAGCCATAAAAAGGCATGAAGTACGAAAAGATGCCACAATGCGGGTGAACCTTGCAAACATGCTGAATGAAAGAAGTCAGACACAAAGACCATATATTATATGAACCTATTTATGTGAAATATCAAAAGTAGGCAAATCTATAAAAGTAGGTTAGTCATTGCCAGAGGCTGGGGCAATGGGGCAACAGAAAGTGATTGCTAATGGGATTGGGTTTTTGTTTTGTTTTGGTTTGGTTTTGGTTTTGGTTTTTGAGAAATAATGAAATGTTTTGGAATTCGATAATGGTGATGTTTGGAAAACCTTGTGAATACGCTTAAAAGCCACTGAACTGTATTATTTTTAAAGGATGAATGTTATGGTATATAAGTTCCATCTCAGTTTTAAAAAATTCAAAAAAGAAGGAAAACTAACTTCCCTAATTCCAAAACTCTTGCTCCTTGTATGTCTTCATGACTCAAGAAACCTTGAGTCAGGTCGAGTTCGTTCTCTATACCCCACCTTCGCTCAATCTTTATATCTTTCAGTATCTTGTATCTATCACTTCTTCTCCATTTCCACTCATACTATCGTGAATCATCATGCCATCGCCTCTCACCCAATGACTGCAACTGGTCTCCATGCTTTCAATCTTTCCCTTGCCCAGAACATTCTCTATGATTTAACCAAAGGGAATGATCTTTCTAATATATGTGATCACATTTTAAATTAAATCAAGTTAATAATTTCTCCTTTATCTCCCTTTGAGGCTTTGGTTTTTCATCCATGTGAGTGAATGTATAGGATTCTAGAGAAGCAACAATGAAAAGGCACGATCGCAGCTTAGGGAGCTGGGCATCTAGAGGGAGTCTCCAAAACGTAACACAGGCGATTGGGATGTCCCGTGGTAAGTGCTGCACGCAGGTTACAATCAGGGAGCCTGGGGGAGTCAGCAGGGCCTCTCAGGATAGTGAAGTCTTAGCTGATTCTTGGAGAATGAATGGGAATTATTCAAGCAAAGAAAGAAAAGGAAAGGAAATTCCAGAAAAGGAGGGACCTTATTATGCAAGTCTGGAAGTAAGAAAAAGCCTGGAGCTTATGGAATCCTCAAAAGACGCAGAGAAGCCCATCACCCAGGGTCTCATATGGCCATCTGTGGTAGTCAAGTCTCTGGCTAAAAAGAAACATATCAACTCAGATGGGTGTAAACAAAAAAGGGGGCTGTGTAACTGCAAAGACTGGGGGCGAGTGGTTTGAGCAAGTGTGAACCCAAGCGCTTCGAAGTGTGAGCAGCTCCAGGCTCAGATTCCACGCGGTACGAACCCAGCAGAAGGAGTTCTTCTTAACCAGTAGTTCCAAAGATTGCTTTTTCACCGGGGCGACGGAGACAAACAGCCAAGCCTGAATCAGTCACCATGCCAGAGGGACCACATTCCCCTGTTTCTCGGCCCTGGCTTAATGAGAGCAGGTGGCGAGCGATCAAAGCAAAGGGCGGGAGAATGTTGGGGGTGGAGGGTTCCAATTCAAGTCAGGCACAGGGAGCAGAGCTGGGAGGAACGGGTGACTGGGTGAAAGACCAGTGGCCTCTGAAACCGTGTAACGCCGCTCGGCTCCTTCCAGCGGCAGCAGGGCCACCGAACTGTTTGTGACAGATGATCCCGAATGGAGACGGTGATGGAAGGCAGCGGCGCTGAGGGCAAGGACACTGACTTGGAAACAGCCGTATTGATTCAGGTTGCTGAAATTAAGATCCTGTCTCCACGAATAAAGAACACTTGATAAATGGGAACCCTCAGGTGGCAGAATTTAGGTAAGTGGTTCAAGGTGGCAGCTGTGGGGCGGGACTCTCGTGGGGAGCTGACTGTGACCCCAGTGGCAAGGCTTGGGCAACTAAACAAATAGCGACCACAGACTAGGGGCCCAGGAGCAGAAGCAGCCCTGGGGGAGGGGAGAGTGAATTCAGTGATGTCACCGTGCCCACACGACATTCAAGTGCAGTGGATACGGAGACCCCTAGAGTCCCGAATCTGGAGGGACCCGTTCAAGTTAGTTAACCTACAGTGTAGTATTGGTCTCAGGAGTAGAACTCAGGGATTTCTCACTTACATAAAACAGCCAGTGCTCATCCCAACACGTGCCCTCACCCATCTAGCCCACCCCCCACCCACCTCCTCCCCAGCAACCCTCAGTTTGTTCTCTGTATTTAAGAGTCTCTTATGGTTTTCCGGGGAGGGACCCAGGTTTGTGTGGCTGTCGCACATTCATTCAGGATGAGCCTTGCTAGGCAGACAGAATGGTCAAGAAGACCTACTTCCGGCCCTCAAGGACCTTGCGAGTCACAAGGAACGAAGGCTGTGTCCACAAGTGGTAAGGAGCTAGAGGAGGGGTACTCACAGGCGACCCTTTCCTCGCCCCGGAGTTACCCCAAGAACAGAGAAGTCTTTCCTCAAGATGAAACCTTGAAACTCAGCCAAAGGCTAAAGACCTCAGGAGATGAGGAGACTGAGAATAAGTTAACTTCTGGTTAAGTCACAGTATTGTCTGGAAATCTGCGTTTTCCCTATTCAATATGCCTATTTGAGAAGCCAAGTCAACCCGGCAGCTGGCCTCTCTCACGGGGGGCTGGGAACCAGGACAGCCATGGAGGACTGTGTTCAGCAGCTCATGGAGTGACCTTGGTGAAGAGTGTGGTTGTGGCAGTGATCTCTGAAAGTGCTGGCTTCGTGAAGGCCACGATCTTATCAATCCTGCGTGAGGAGCCCACCAGGGCTCTGCAGTCTCCCCTCACGGAACAGGCCTCTGAGCATCCCTGGATGAGGGGGCTCCTATGACCAAAAGGGAGCCGCCATTGAAGCTCGCACAAACTCAACCCTACTTTTTCCTTTCGGGGTTCACATAAAGAGTGGGGAAAAGGTATCAGAGTAAATCCAAAGTCTGGCCCCTGTTTGGCAGTAGAGAAGAGAGGGGACAAGTCTGGGCCAGGCCGCTGTGGGAAGCACACCGGAAGGAGCATCTTGGGGGGCGGGGGGACGTCATCAAAAGCCAAAGCGGACTAAGCCCTTGACGTGACCCTAGCGCTCCAGGTAACCTCCGGTCTCAGTTCTCCAAAAAGGTGCCAGGCGGGGATTTATGAGGCGCTCCTTAACATGACCTAAGGAGAAATAAAAAAACAACCTTTAACTCAGGACTGAAAACTGGCCGGGCAGATGGGAAGTGGCTCTCTGTAGTCCCAGAGGTGATTATAACATCATCAAGGAAATATGAGAAAGCCATTAGTGTCTATGAATGCCTACTAATCCGTCTGTTTTTAAGTTCAAACGGACCGTGCCACGGTGGCATGCATAATTTTCGGAGTATGCATGATGATATTTTACTTTTGCTCATGCAGTGTTAATTTAAATAGGCACTACTCTTAACTGGGCCATTTCTTCCTCTTTTTTTTTTTTTAAGACCTATTTTTAAGCAATCTCGCCACCCATCGTGGGGCTCGAACTCACAACCTCAAGAGTAAGAGTCCCCGCCAGGTGCCCCTTAAATATGCCATTTCTAATTTACCTCTAAATTTAAGACTAAAATAATAAACACCTCTGA
Organism: Panthera uncia; assembly: GCF_023721935.1. Classification (NCBI taxonomy): domain Eukaryota; kingdom Metazoa; phylum Chordata; class Mammalia; order Carnivora; family Felidae; genus Panthera; species Panthera uncia. The sequence continues at coordinate 75,589,330 of NC_064812.1, forward strand.
TACTGATACTTCGAAGAAAAGAGCTCCAGCAGGCCTAACATTGTAATACTGCAAGTCAAAGTCCTTGCAATAATCGGTATGGTTTGTCAATATTTATTTGGATGGCCAACTGGATGGAGGATGTGTATTGATTTGCTGGCCAAGGGTGCTAGGAAAATAAGGAAGCACCACGCTTCCTTTCTTCTGTGAGATCTGTGTGAGTGCTGTCTGTGGGGAGCTCTTGGCCGTTAAGCGCATTACTCTGTTCTATGTATAGCTTTGTTGATCTTCATGGTTCTCTAAAAGGCACACACCCAGGGCTGGGTTTCACAGGAATAACGTCAACGGACAAACAGTCTAATAAACCTGAAATGTTGTTGTGGGGATGGAGAGAAAGGGAAGACCTTTGGGTGATTTGGGATCCTTTTTCTTCTTGACCTTGGGGTCCTCTGTCTCCAACTGATTTGAAGATTGGAATCTCCTTCTCGAGTTCAGCTAATGAGTGTGTGGCATGCAGGTTGGGATGAGGTCATTATTACCTCTAGCTTTTCAGAGAACCGTGGGTGTCTTACATTTGAGAGAGACTATGGGTTAGATGAGCTGGCTCATGTACAGCCCTAAAAATATCACCGGTTTTATTGCCAATGTGGATTGGTCAGGGTCGCAATGAAAAACGCAACTTAGCAGCCGTGAGTGACCTCGCTGGGATCTTAATTGTGCACAGCTTAGTCGAAGCCCACATGTCTTTGCAGATGAGACACCTTCAGGTGTCACCAAATTGTTTGGGGCTCCTCTGATTAAAAGGGGTTCCGTCTAGCACTTTCCAGAAGAGCTAGCACATGCAGCACTCACTGTGGGCCAGGTGGTTGTGAGGACGTTAGTTCCTCCAGTCCCCCCAGAAACTGAGAAACTGGCCGTGGGCCACGCAGCCGTTCGCATCTGGGACGGCTGGGGGAGGAACACGGGCAGTGTGAGGCCAGTCTTTGCCCTTGACTGCTAAGCTAAATTGCTCCCTTGTTGTAGCGTCTCTTCTCTGTGCACCGACCTGCTTCCTTCTCCCACCACTTGTCAACGTACACAAAATATAGCCTGTCCTAACACGGGGAGCCAACCTAAGTTCTCTTAAACGGGATTGGCTCATGGATCTGGAAAAAAACGTCCAGGACTTTGGGAAGTACCACAGGTACGATCTTTCCGATGGGCAGAGAAGCAGGTGACAGAGCGTGTGCTTCAGTTAGGAGCCTGTGCTCTATCTAGACCAGACCTTGCCTCCTCTCCAGACCAGCTGAGTGATTGCCGGTGAGCTGCTGCCCCTTCTGGCCTCTGATTTCCTGGTGCCTCAAGTGAAGAGCCGGCCCAGAATCCTCCACTCCCTTCAGGCTCAAACACTCTATAATCCCATGGTACAAGGGTTGAGGGATTTGTCAAGGCAGGAAGAAGGCAGGTAGCAGTTAAGGTAGACTATTAACCTAAACCCTAAATTTGACAGAAGCATCCTATTTCCTGCCCACAAATTCATCTCCCTCTAATGGACAGTCATTGGTGGGAACTGATCAAACCTTATTGGCACCATAGAGGGGCACATGGGTGGCTCAGCCGGTTAAGCATCTGACTCTTGATTTCTGCTCAGGTCGTGATCTCACCATTCGTGAGTTTGAGCCCCGCATCAGGCTCTGTGGTGACAGTGCAGGGCCTGCTTGGGATTCTCTCTCTCTCTCTCTCTCTCTCTGCCCCTCCTGCTCAGTTTCTCAAAATAAATAAACTTAAAAAAAAAAACCTCATTGAAGTGAAAGAACCCATGAAATTATTTGTTCCTAAACGCTTAGTTCATAGTTTGGTATTGAAATAGAAGACTAATAGCTCTGACTGGAGGATATATACATGCGGATTCCTCTCCAGACCTGCATGATTGGTGGGAGAACTCATTTGCAAATGAGTATGTGCTGGCAAAACATTTCGTTTCTTGTAATTTCTGCTGACAAAGTTTATTTATTTATTTTGAGAGAGTAAGTACGAGCTGGGGAGGGGTAGAGACAGAGCCAGGGGGGGGGGGGGGGAGGGGGGGGGGGGGGGGG
>NC_064812.1:75591483-75620401 GCF_023721935.1 Panthera uncia
GGGGGGGGGGGAGAGAGAGAGAGAGAGAGAGAGAGAGAGAACCCCAAGCAGGCTCTGCACTTGTCAGTGCAGACACAGACTCGGGCCTCGAACCCACGAACCGTGAGATCGTGATCTGAACCGAAACCAAGAGTTGGTCGTTTGACTGACTGAGCCACCAGGCGCCCCCATTTTCTGCTCACTTTACAATGATTCGATGTGGTGTTGTCTCTCAAGACCAAGCACGTATTGCCAGGGGGGTCAGTAGGAAGGTCTATCTTACTTTTAAAACATCACATACCATTTTTCTTACCTTTGGGATCTATTTCATTCACGAGGTAGCGTATTACGAAACAACTACCACCTCCAATTCCAGAGAAAGCCTTCGTTAAAAAAAAAATGGGGGACTTGTAAGCTCAGCCCTCATGTTCTGCTACAGTTGTAAAATTATGATGAAATTAAAGCTCCTTCGCTCTTGAACCAAAGCGGTTACCAACAGTAGCCTTGATCTCTTATATGTTTTTTTAACAAGGGTTTTTTTTTTCCCGATTTTCGACATCCAAGTGTGAACCTTTGGCATAGGATTTGATCAAATCCTGTATAAATGCATCAGATGGGAGAACCTGAATATAACAACTGGGGTCTTAGAAAGACCCTCATCAATATCTTAAGTCAAACTCGGAATCATTGGACCTATGTCATCAAATGACTGAGGTGTCAGCTGATTTTGTTCCTGTGAAGGCACATATATCCAGAAAGGCAGTTTCCTATTGTAATGTGGGGGCTCTGGCCTTTTGACCCAGAAGTGCCTTTCAGAGAAAAGCCGCGTGGGTCTGGAGTCGGGGTGGACACACACTTGAGAGACAATGTAAAGGAGGCAGCATGAGTGTGGGCTTGAAAAAGAATCGCGAAGCCGCATCCTGTCAGGGCTTCCTCTCATTCCTGTATTTCTTTTTCCCCATAGCTCCGTATTGGCAGCGAGTTGACTATTCTTTGGTGCCGTTTCTGTACATTCTTTCCCACAATGCTTTCCCTTTTTATTTTTCTATCTCCCTCATGCCCCTCTCAGGACTGTTTCCTCCAAGTACCTTCCCTGTGGTTTTTTTTTTTTAAGTTTATTTATTTATTTTGAAAGAGAGAGCCAGAGAGCGAGAATGAGCAGGGGAGGGGCAGAGAGAGGATCTGAAGTGGGTTCTGTGCTGTCCGAAAGGAGCCCGGTGTGGGGGCTCGAACTCATGAACCTCGAGATCATGACCTGAGCCGCTTAGCCAACCGGTTTCCCTTTTCTTGCCCCGTGAGTTCTGCCATCCCAGTGCCTTTTTCTCTCAGAATCCTTGTCCACGTTGCTAATCTAGGAGAGGAAGCCAACGAAGGCGCAGGAAGAATCCTAGATCCCTCACTGAGAAGGAAACTCCATTTCACCTGCTTCACCAGCTTTAGGCACTTGGAGCTTCCCTTTCTCCACGCCGAGCCATTTCCATATTCCCGTCTTGACTGAAGTACGAACAGGAATGAGTTTCTCTGCTGTTGGTTCAGTAAGGAAACCAGGGAACACTGTTCTGACGTCCTCCCACCCAACCAAACCAGCTGCACCCCTGGGGGGTGAGCCTGGACAGCTGCTCAGCCGGGAGGAGGCTCAGCCCCACACTCACAGTCTAGCGGGGAAACAGACGTGTAAACAAATGTCCACAATACAGCAAGATGCGATAAGGGCTGATTCAAATGGATTTCTGAGTTTGCAAGATAACGTCCGCAAATGTGCTCTGTGCTGACCGAGAGGGAAGAACCCAGAGAGGACGTGACCTTTAAGAAGAGACCTGGAAAAAACAATGAAGAAGATACACAGGATGAGTTCTGCCCGATGGAGCAGGTATGGACACTCTAGACAGAGCGAACTGGCCGCGTAAAGGCACAGTGGCACCACGAAGCATGGCTGAGAAAGAGGGAAGAAGTTGGGAGTAGCAGGGGACACAGCTAAAAATCTGAGGAGAGCCAAATAAAGAAAGACTTCATTGTGCCATAGCCCGGTTAAGAAGCATCAAATTATCCCGCAGGTGAAGAGGAAGTGCGGAAGATGTTTTAAAAACCGGAAGTGATCGTGGACACGTGCCTGTTGGAAAGATAACTCTGAAAGATGAAGCCAGCAGGTCAACAGGACAGTGGCAGTAGTTCAGGAAAGGGACGGGACAGACACGAACAAGGGGAGGAAAAGCAAAGAATCGATAGGAGAGCCGTTTTGGAGCTAGAATTGGATTTGTGGATGTGTGGATTGCGCAGGGTTGGGGGGCAATGGAGGAAGAGAAGGACTCAGAGATAACTTTACAGGTTTTTAATCATTGTTTTGAAGATTTTTAAATTTGTTTCAAAGAAGTGGAAAATCATATTACTAGCCCAAACGAAAGACTGAGCTTGGGAAAAGGAAGTCCTTGAGTTTCAGCTGGATATGTTCACTCTGAGATGCTTGTGGCACATTCACACTCTTTCGGAAACAAGACCGTCAAGCCAACAACGTCAGAGGCTTACGTGTGGTCAAATAAGGTAGGAAACGAACACTGAATTGGATTTTGGAAGGCAGAATTTGTGGGTAATTTTACCAAGAAGAGCTTCAGAAAAGCAGTAGCAGAAGAAAACATTGTTGGGAAGCTGAGAGATGTGTGTGATTTGAAGAAGTCGAGATGTTGGGTACATAAACCAGCATTTGTCAAGCTCTTTGGCCTTCAGAACCCTTTACACTCTGTAGTTATTGAGAAGCACCAAAAGTTTTTCTTTATGTGGCTTGTAGCTACCGATAGTGACCATAGTAAAAATTAAAACTGAGAACTTTTCAAAATAGTTAATGAATCCACTGGAAACTAACAAATCTATTATAGGTAACATAAATAACATGGGTTTTTCGTGTGTGAAAAATATATTTTCCCAAACATGGGAGCTTCTTTGGGCGTAATGAAAATGTTCTAAAATGGATTGTGGTGACAAACACGACTCTGTAAATATATCCACAACCATTGAATTGTACACCTTAAATGGGTGAACTATTGTCTTTTGGTTTTCGGTGGTTTTTTTGAGAGCGTGTGCATGTACATGAGCATGAGTGGGCGGCGGGGGGGGGGGGGGGCAGAAGGAGAGAGCGAATTTTAAGCAGGCTCCATGCCCCAATTGGGACTCGGTCCCATGACCCTGGGATCATGACCTGAGCCGAAATCAAGAGTCAGACGTTCAACCAACTGAGCCACCCAGGTGCCCCCATACCGATCCACTCTTACTCCCATCCCCCTAGCCCTAAGCAACCACTAATTGATTATCCGTCACTATAGATTTGCTTGTTCTAGATATTTCATGTAAATGGAATCTTACGATATGTAGTCCTTCATGAGTAGCTTCTTTCCCTTACCTTAATGTTTTCAAAGGTTCATCTATGTTTTAACATTCATTAGTATTTTATTTCTTTTTATCATAGAATAATATTCCATTTGTGTACCACATTTTATTTAGTCGCTCATCAGTTGATGGCCATTTGGGTTGTTTACACTTCTTAGCTACTACAATGCTACTATGAACATTCATGTGCAGGTTTGTGTGGATATACGTGTTCATTTGTTTCATGGGTATATACCTAGGAGCGGAATTGCTGGATCAATGATAACTCTATGTCTAACTATTTGAGCTACCGCCAAACTGTTTCTAAAATAGCTGGGCCATCCTACATTTCCGCCATTGGTGTATGAGGGTTTCAGTCTCTCCACAGTTTTGTCAACATTTATTATCTGTCTTCTTGATTAGAGGCGCCCTACTGACTATGAAGCAGTATCTCCTTGTGGTTTTGATTTGTGTTTCCCTAGTGACTAATGATACTGAGCATCTTTTTTATGTACTTGTTGGTCATTTGTATACCTTCTTTAAAGGAGTTTCTATTCAGATTGTTTGCCCATATTTTAACTGGGTTGTCTTTTTATTTTTCTTACTTTATATTCTTACTGTGGTATAATATACAGAATGTAAATTTTACCATCTTAACCATTTTTAAGTGTACAGTTCTGTGGCATTAAGTACATTGAAAGTGTTGTAGGACTATTACCACTATCCATTTGCAGGACTTTTTCATCTTCCCCAACTGAAACTCTGTATCCATTAAAAAATAACTTCCTATCCTCCCTTTCTTCCTGCTCCTGGAAACCATGATTCTACTTCATGTCTTTAAGAATTTGAGTACCAGAGGTACTTTGCTTTTTTAAAAAAACGTTTTTAATGTTTATGTATTTTTGAGAGAGAGAGAGACAGAGCATGAGTGGGGGAAGGGTAGAGAGAGTGGGAGACACAGAATCCGAAGCGGGCTCCAGGCTCTGAGCTGTCAGCACAGAGCCCAACGCGGGGCTCAAACTTACGGACTGTGAGACCATGACCTCAGCTGAAGTCAGACGCTTAACTGACTGAGCCACCCAGGCGCCCCCATGGGTACTTTGTGTAAGTACTGTAGGCAGTCTGTATAAGCGTATAATACAGTAATACAATGTGGCTGGCTTATTTCACTTCGTATGATATCTTCAAGGTTCATCCATGTGGAAACATCTGTCAGAATTTTCTTTTTAAGGCCAAATAATATTCCACTGTATGAATATACCACATTTTATTCATCCACTCATCAGTCAATGAACACTTGGATAGCTTCCACCTTTTGGCTATTAGAAACAAGGCTGGTGTGGACATCATTGTGCAAATACCTGTTTGAGTCCCTACTTTCAATTCTTCTGGGAATACACCCAGAAGTGGAGTTGTTGGATCATACTGCAATTCTTTGTTTAAGTTTTTGAAGAGCCACTGTGCCATTTTCCACGGCAGCTGCACCATTTTTTATCCCCACCAACAGAACACAAGGGTTCCAAATTCTCCACGTCCTTACCCAACACTTGTTGTTTTGTTTTGTCTGTTTGCTGTAATACCCAACCTAATGAGAATGAATTGGTATCTTGTAGTTTTGACTTTTGTTTCCCTGATGATTAGTGATGTTGAGCATCTTTTCAGGTGCTTATTGACCATTTGTGTATCTTCTTTGCAGAAATATCTATTCAAACCCTTTGCCCATTTTAAAAATTGGGCCGTTTGAGGTTTTTGTTGTTAAATTGCCTTTTTATTAATGAAGTGTGAGAACTCTTGAAGTATTCTAGAGTCAAGTCCCTTATCAGATATGTGATTTGCAAAAATTTTCTTCCATTCTTTGGATTGCCTTTTTACACTCTTGATAGTATCCTTCAAGGTACAGAAGTTTTAAATTTTGATGAAGTCCCCTTTATCTTTTTTTTTTTAATCTTTGCTTGCGCTTTTCGTGCCATATAAGAACTACTGCATAATCCAAGGTCATAAGGATGTACACCTGTTTTTTTCTAGGTGTTTATAGTTTTAGCTCTTATGTTAAGTCTTTGATCGAACTTGCATTAATTTTTTTATAGGGTATGAGGTAAGGGTCCAATTTCACTCTGGGCATGTGGATATCCAGTTGTCCCAGGACCATTTATTGAAAATACTTTCCTTTCCCCACTGAATTGTCCTAGTGCGCTTGTAAAAAATCAAATGACTATAAACGTGAGGGTTTATTTCTGGAGTCTCAATTCAATTCCATTGATATACATCTATCCTTATGTCAGTACTACACCGTCTTGATTGCTATTGTCCTATAGAAAGATATTTTTTTTAAGCATTTATGTATTTTTTTTAATGTTTATTTATTTTTGAGACAGAGAGAGACAGAGCATGAACGGGGGAGGGTCAGAGAGAGAGGGAGACACAGAATCAGAAACAGGCTCCAGGCTCTGAGCAGTCAGCACAGAGCCCGACGCGGGGCTCGAACTCACACACCGTGAGATCGTGACCTGAGCCGAAGTCGGCCGCTCAACCGACTGAGCCACCCAGGCGCCCCAAGCATTTATGTATTTTTGAGAGAGAGAGAGACAGAGCACGAGCAGGGGAGAGGCAGAGAGAGAGAGAGACACAGAATCTGAAGCAGGCTCCAGGATCCAGCTGTCCATACAGAGTCTGGCTCGGGACTCAAACCCACGAACTGCGAGGTCGTGACCTGAGTCAAAGTCCAAGGCTTAATTGACCGAGTCACCCAGGCGTCCGTCTTACGGTAAGTTTTGCAGTTGGGAAGTGTGAATCCTCCAACTTTGTTTTTCCTATCCGAGATTGTTTGGGCTATTTTTGATCTCTTGAATTTCCACTAAATTTTAGGATGAGCTTGTAAACTTCTTCTGATAAGCCAGCTCATGCTTGATAAGAATTGAGTGGAATCTGTAGAGGAATCTGGGGAGTATTTGCTATTTTAGCAATAGAAAGTCTCCCGATCCATGAGCACTGGTTATGTTTCATTTATTTAGAACTTTCAAATTTCACTCAAAAATGTTTTATAGTTTCCAAAACGCAAGTTTTGCATTGCTTTCCTTATTCCTAAACATTTTGCCCTCTTTTTTAAAATTTCTTTTTAAGTAAACTCTATCCCCAACATGGGGCTTGAACTCAAGACCCTGATATCAAGAGTCACATGCTCTACCGACTGAGCCAACCCGGCACCCCCACATTTTATTGTTTGTCGAGGCTCTTCCAAATGGCGTCATTTTCTTAATTCCAATTTCAGTTCCATGCTTACTCTTAACCACCATAAGCCCAATATCTGGGCTTCCTTTCTTGATTAATAAGGCAAGCTTCAGATGAAGAAATCTCAACTCATTCTGAAATTTTTATGTCTGGCCCAAGAATAATGTCACAAGTTTGACTCCATCTGCCTTAAGGACCTCCGATGATGCGACGAGAACACGTGTGGACACCTCGTTTGAGTACATGCCTCTAATGTTGAGACTGAGAAGAGGCAGAAATATGAATACACGGTTGTACAGCTTCCTGGAAATGCAGCTACAGCAATGAGTGAGATCATGAGGTCACGGAGAGGGCACCGCAGCCCGTCCCACGATGATAGCCCTGCAAACCTCGGGCCAGGGTTTCACCTCTTCAGATCTTCGTCCTCCGATCTCTCACCCTTCAAAGGGAAATAGTAACAGCTCAGTGTTTGCAGAGCTGTCTCCAAACTGGGTGCCCACGCCCCTTTAGTAGACAAACTACGAAAGAACGTCATGCAGAACAAAAAGACAAGAACGTCCATGTCGCTACTTTCACTTGCATTTCTGTTTCTTGATTTCCGGGTGTCCCTTTGCAGACTTTACGTTAGATTAGCAAACCCGGTTTGTCAGTTCATGCTCAATTTTTTTTTTTCATTGATGGAGACTATTGGCTGAATTCATTGATTAGCACATAGCGAGTACTCAGTAAATGTCAGCTATCCTCAAAATAATACTCATAATTGTCATGGTATCATTATGAGTGAATCTAAAAGGACTAGTATACTTTCTCGGTTTACTTTCTTTCCACCATCGATGAGACTGGGAAGCACACAAAAGTCAAAGAGCACCCTTCTCAGATGGATGGCCCATCAACTCAACCACCTACAAGTAATGCTTTTATTACCAACTAAAAGCATCGGGTAATAGATTTTAACTTGCATGCCAGTAGTGTGCGAACACCAAGCACCCTGAAAAAATAGTTGCCGTTGGACTAAAGTCGTGCGACATCAACTTGGGTTTTTTCCTGATTTTTAAACCTTCTCTCATATGGAACACAGGGAGTTTCAGATATCTCTCGGTTCTTCAAAGCAGCCAGGTCCAAGATTTGGGCGTCTAATCTGGGCATGTCCTTCTTCAGCTCGGCCGGCTTCCCTGCCATTCTTTACAAGGACTGTGTGTATGGCACCAGACTTACTTTCCCAGAAGTGCTTCTGGGACCTCAGTCTGCACAAAGGGGCTGTTAAATGTGTTTCCCTCCCTGCTGGCTCAGCTGACTCCTGGGCCGCAGGTCACATACAGCTCATAGTTCCTATCAACTTTTCCCAAAGGACCCCTGGGCTCCTGCAGGAGCCAACACTTCCCTGGAACAGGAAGCTCTATTTACACTGTCTTGGAGCCTGGTGCTCATCCATAAAAGGGAAAAGAGTCCTTTAGGAAAAGGGCAGGGTGCTTGGAAACCCTTTAAAAGTGAAAGCTTTGCAACTGTTTTCTGTTGTTTTACACTGCTGGTTGAGACAGTCTTGCAAAATATAAAAACACATGCTCTTCGGACTAGTTGGACAGTAAATCCCAAAGCTGACGTGACAATAAACAAAATGGGGAGGGTGTCATGTGAAGCTTCCAGAGAGCACACCTGGAGTGGTAATTTCTTTCTTTAGCCTTCCAGAACCCAATTCCATGCTGGTTTATCCATGAGGTATTCAATCATACTTTCAATGAGGAAGAAGAGCTATTCCGACTTGGGAATATCATGATGGTTGGGTCTGTGGATGGTTGCCACAGTTTCCCCTGCCTCTTCCATCAGCTGACGGACAAGCTTGATGACCGACGTGTATCTCAAGTCAGCAAGAGATATGGATATGCCAGGAAAAGCGTGCAGTGGTGAGGGCGGGGCTGGGGCCCTAGGAGTCGGAGCGCTTGGAAAATTTCATCATAACGGTCAATAATTATTTAGCCACAATATAAATTATTAAAAATAATTGTTAATCGTGCCTACTATTAGTGGTAATGTGGACAATTATTGTGAATTGTTACAAAGCATTAAGTGTTTTACACATATAAACTCATTTCACCTTCGTGGTAACCTTGTGAGTTAGGTACTATCAGAGTTCCCAAGGCACAGAAGGTACAAAGAGGCTAAGTAACTTGGCTAAAGTCATGGTAGACAGTGAAGCCAGGACATAAACTCTGGGCATCTAGTCTAGTAGGTTGGGGTCCAACCATTATGCCCTGCTTGTCTTTTTTGTTTGTTTAATTTTTTTAAATATTCATTTATTTATTTTGAGAGAGAGAGAGAGAGACAAAGTATGAGTGGGGTAGGGGCAGAGAGAGAGGGAGACACAGAATCCGAAGCAGGCACCAGGCTCTGAGCTGTCAGCACAGAGCCCGACGCGGGGCTCGGACCCACAGACCGTGAGATCATGACCTGAGCCGAGGTCAGATGCTTATCCGACTGAGCCACCCAGGTGCCCCTATGTCCTGCTGTCTCTTAAACGCTGTGCCTAATAGTGTTCTAAGCAGGTCAGATGCAGTAGCACTTTTAATGAAAACAACACCAGTAATGTGGCAAGTTTCATGAGCTAAAATATTCAGTCCTTTATTCAGCACCTGCCGACACCCAGGACCATACCTAGATCAAATACAGTGGTTCCGATGTCACTGGGATGGAGAGAGGGCTGGAGGCCAGTGTCCTTGCTGTGAGCACCTGTGCGGTCCTGGTCAGAGATCACCGTCCGACTGGTCACGTCTGTCCTTCCCTCCATCGTCACTTCCGCCGCAGACTTTTGTGTCCCACGTGACAGGAAGTTCCCCGACTGTCACCACAGCAACAAGTCCCCCTGCACTGCACAAGCTTCCACGGCCTGGAGTGTGCTCCCTCGTCATCCAGGTCCTCAGTTCAGGCACTGCCCTTCCTGCCCACTGTAGAGAAGGTTGACTCTCCTTCTTCCCTGGTGCTCCCTGGGCCCCATCTGCTTCACTTACTGCTTGGAGCTCGGTGTATCACCACCGTTTCTTTATGGTGCCGGCCAGTAGGCCCATGATAAGAGGCCACATCCTGCGTGTCTCTGTGAAGTCCCATTACTCAAGCCAGTGCCTCACACAGACTATGCAGTCAGTAAATGGGGAGTTAATTTGTTAAGCCGATTCCATCACCTTTGGACGTTACTTTCCCAAATCTACAAGATTTTCCCTGAGGACTTGCCTCAGGGAAACACCTCAGGAGACAGAGAAGTGATTTTCGGTTTCACTAATCTGGACATCGCTGGTGACCCTAACAAAAGCCATATGGAAGCGAGATTTGAAGGAACCAGAAGGTGGAAAAAGTAACAAGACTGCTATAGACAGCCGTTGTAGAAATTTGATTACGAAGGGAAGCAAATAATAGGCCAATAGCTGAGGTATACAAGGTACGTGGGTGGTTTCTGTTTCCGGTTTGTCTAGCTGTTCGTACTAGTGTTGAGGTTCAGAGGACGTTGCATATCTGAGGGCAGAAAGGAATGGGTAGAGGGGACCAGGGGAAAGATGAGGGCAATAGCTGATAGCCTAAGGTTCGGAAGAGAGCACTTAAGTGACTGCCTCTCTTCATAATCAGATTTCTCGAATGAACTGGCTTACAGCCGCTCTGTTGCTTTCTCCACCTTCTGGCTCCTTCTTTTTCCACTTCAATATGGCTTCCATCGGGGTCGCCAGTAAGCGCCACGTCTCTGCAACAATAAATCACTTCTCAGTACTTTCAGTCCAGGGCAGGATGGAAAATAAGTCTCTGTTAAAGGGGAAATGGCCACTCAGTTCTATCGAGAGGAGGGGAAAACCAGGGCCGATGCAGGTGGTGGTGTCGATTTGATGGCACAAAGTCGAGAAAGGTCTTGTCTGGTATTTCTATTTCTTTGTGAAATATGAAGCAAAGTCAGTTAGGGAGAGGTGGGGCATATTTGAGATTGAAGGAGATGGAACATTTGTGAAAAGGGTTTTGAGAGAAGCATAGAGAGATTGCCAGGAAAAGGGAGCACCCCTGTGGTTGGTGATCAAAGGCATATAGCGATCACCATCTGCCTAGCTGGGGAGCTTCCCAATGGTGGCACTCAGCAGGCCGGAGAATGGGTATGGTTGAGTTCATTCAGAGCTGAATTCACCATGGGGCGCCTGGTTGGCTCAGTCGGTTAAGTGTCAGACTTCGGCTCAGGTCATGATCTCGTGGTTTGTGGATCTGAGCCCCGCGTCGGGCTCTGTGCTGACAGCTCAGAGCCTGGAGCCTGCCTCGGATTCTGTGTCTCCCTCTCGCTCTGCCTCTTCCCTGCTTGCACTCTGTCTCTGTCTCTCTCTCTCAAAAATAAATAAAACATTAAAAATACATTAAAAGAAAAAAAAAGAATTGAATTCACTAGGGGTGCCTGAGTGGCTCAGTTGATTAGCTGTCCAGCTCTTGATTTCAGCTCAGGTCATAATGTCACAGGTTCATGGGTTCGAGCCCTGTATCCAGCTCCTCGCTGGGAGGGTGGAGCCTGCTTGGGATTCCCTCTCTCTCTCTCTCTCTCTCTCTGCCCCTCCTCTGCTTGCTCTCTCTCTCTCTCTCTCAAAGTAAATAAGTAAACTAGAAAAACGAAAAACAAACAAGGAATTGAATTTGCCGGGCATATGTAGCAAAGGGAGGGCAAGAGAGCTTACCAGAAACATGATTGTGTCATGGGGGCCAGAATCCAACTTGGATCTCGGGAACATTAGTAGAGCAGAGAGGCCCGCTAACGGAGAGAAAGTGGGAGGTGTGCATGTCACCCACAGCCAGAAGGACATTTGCGCCGGGGACCTTTGTGCAAGAAGCTGCAGTGACAAGTTTGTGACCAGCAAGGAGGATGTCTGATTCATGATTTTCGAGGTGGAACGGTTTCAAAAGATAACGAGGTTCAGACTTCACATTCTGCACCGTGAGAACGGGAAGCCGTGGCCCAGCAGAGAATAAGGTCATTGGGTCAAGGAGGTCAGAGGGTTGGATGCGTCCAGAAGGAAGGCAGACATCAGGATGGAGAGCAAGAACCAGATTCAAGTGTTTCACGAACAGCGGTGCACGTCTGAGGCAAGCAGAGCTCTCTGACTTGCTAGCGTGGAAAACCCAGTTGTTTGGTGAGTGAGAGGAGGGGCAGGCTGATTTCGAAATGCCTTGGTCATCAATTGCCCGTTTAGGGTGTGTGTACTTTTATTTTATTTAATTAATTAATAATTAACTTGTCGACTTTTTTGAGAGAGAGAGTGCAGTAGAAGGGGAGACAGCCTCCCCTCGAGAGAGAGATTATCTTAAGCAGGATCCACACTCGGCACGGAGCCCAACACGGGGCTCGATCTCACGACCCTGAGATCAGGACCTGAGCTGAAATCGAGAGTCGGATGCTTAACTGACTGAGCCGCCCAAGTGCTCCTAGGGTATGTTTACTTTTTAAATGAGCCACTAAGAATTTATTATTCATCGGTGCCGTGAAAAAACTTAAAAGAAATAGATCTTGAGGGGCGCCTGGGTGGCTCAGTCGGTTAAGTGTCCGACTTTGGCTCAGGTCACGACCTCGCGGTTCATGAGTTCGAGCCCCGCATCGGGCTCTGTGCTGACACCTCGGAGCCTGGAGCCTGCTTCAGATTCTGTGTCCCTGTCTCTCTCTGCTCCTCTCCCGCTCCCACTCTGTCTGTCTCTCTCTCTCTCTAAAACATGAATAAACATTAAAAAAAATAAAAAAGATGTCTCTAGAAAAACATCAGAGAAGCTGGTAGCAGTTTGGGTAAAAACAAACTGCACGTGCTTCACAATCTCACCAGGACCCCGCTTGGTCCCCGACCTCGTATGAAGATTGAACCCCCCACAGGGATCTACGGCCTGAACGTTTTCACTTACGTTTGTCTTGCTCGAGCCCTGAAGCGAATGTGGGGTCCTCTGTCCTAGGTGTCCCGGATTCCACAAATCGGTTCAGAGAGAGTTGCCCCGGGTTTTGTGCAGCTGGCAGCCGGCGAGGCAGCTTCCGTTGTGGAGTTTACCTCCTCTGACAAGGTGACCGAAATCGTGTTCTTAAAGTCTTGAAGCAACCTCTTGTCACGGGAAACAGAAGGAGACATCCTGGTCCTCCTGAGCCCTCTTTCTCCTCCAAGAATCTCCATCTTGCTGTGTCCCCTAAGAAAAGCTGGCACAATGGGGCGCCTGGGTGGCGCAGTCGGTTGGGCGTCCGACTTCAGCCAGGTCACGATCTCGCGGTCCGTGAGTTCGAGCCCCGCGTCAGGCTCTGGGCTGATGGCTCGGAGCCTGGAGCCTGTTTCCGATTCTGTGTCTCCCTCTCTCTCTGCCCCTCCCCCGTTCATGCTCTGTCTCTCTCTGTCCCAAAAATAAATAAAAAACGTTGAAAAAAAAATTTTTAAAAAAAAAGAAAAGCTGGCACCTCCTGAGGACTGGGGACACTCCAGACACCATTCTGAGTGCTTTACATGCCTTATTTTCTTTAAGCCACATAACAACGCAACACCCTATGAGGTTCTACTATCATCATGCTCGCTTTTATTTTTTATTTTTTTGTTTTATTTATTTATTTTTTTTCATGCTCGCTTTTAGATGAAAGGTCTGAGGCACAGAGAGTTCAGTAACTTTCCCGGGGCCACGGGGCTAGCAAGAGCTCGAGGCGGCCTTTGTCATCAAAGACTGCGCTCCCTCCCTCCGCAGGTCCGTGGCTGGGCCGTCCTCCTTGGGGGGACCCAGGCCCGCCCTCCCACCACTCCTCGCCCCAGCCGCTCTCCACTGGACTGTCCACCTCCTCAAACATTGCTGCCTGACTCTCCTGGTGACCAGTGCCCTGGTTCAGCCTCTGGCCAGTGTCACTGAGTCTCCAGTTTGACCTCTTCTCCAAAAATCTCAGGCTCGTGTAAGAGGTTTTAACTTCCTCAGCACACGTGTGAGGCTGAGCTCTCTTCGTGTATCCGGCACCCCTTATCTCTCCCCGCCCCCTCCCTACACCCTGTACTTCATGCTGAATTATTTTCTACCGCCCCCAAGACAGCAAGGACCCTGTGCCCTCCAAGCCTTGGCCTCGGTCCTCTCTATCTTGAGCACCTTCTCCACCTTCCCGGCCACGCCACCCTCCTCCTCGTTGTGCCAAATCCCCTTCATCTTTCAAGACTTAGTTCCCAGACCCCTCTGGGAAGCACTCCCCCTCCAAAGGACCCCACAGTCCCCAGCACACTGAAGGGTAACTGCCTGTCTGTCTCCCCGACTGTCAGCCCTGAGACCAAGGCCACAGCCCGATCACCTCCGTGTTCCTAGTGCTGGCGGAAGCCTGTGCACATGGGATCCAGCTGCTCAGTAACTGCTGTCCGAATAAATAGTGAAAATGGAAGCAACAGGACGACCAGATGACCCCTCAAAATGTCCCTTTGTCCTGTGTCTGGAGGATAAAGGAAGAACTCACTGGCGTCCAATATGGAGGTGCCCACCGCGTCTACGGACTGTTTGCCCGAGTTCTAGACCCAGTAACTATATATAGCTCCCCACTGAAACTCTGGCTGTATAAGAGCTGGTTATTTGTCTTGTTTGCAGCCATATTTCCAGGTAAGGAACTTGGTACTCAATATATGCTTGTTTCATAAAGCAAATATATCAAAGATCTCTAACCCTTACGACAACTCTACAAGGTCAATATCATTCTCCCCATCGGATGGTCAAAAAACCCTGAATTTCAAAGATCTGAGTAATGCATCCAAGGCCGTAAGAGAGTTGGTAGCAATGTCGGGATTCCTCTCCTGGCTTCCACATTTTAGGCTTTTTCTACTATCTTGAGTTGTCTCTCAAAACCTTCTTAGCCGCTAGACTCGGTCACTCAAATTAAAGGGAGATGAATAAAATCATAGAAAATACAGAGCGAGTGGGGCAGAATTTTCCTGCTTAAAATTAGAAAACTCAAGGGCGCCTGGGTGGCTCAGTCGGTTAAGCCTCCGACTTCGGCTCAGGTCATGATCTCACGGTTCGTGGGTTCAAGCCCCGGGTCGGGCTCTGTGCTGATGGCTCAGAGCCTGGAGCCTGCTTGGGCTTCTGTGTCTCCTCTCTGTGCCCCTCCCCTGCTCGTGTTCTGTCTCCGTCTCTCAAAACTAAATAAACATTAAAAATTTGTTTTAAAAAATTAGAAAACCCAGCACTTTATAAAACTAGATTTGTAGAAGCCAAAACACGGAGTCATATAAATTCCAAAGAAAAGTTGTCGGTGGGCTTAGCACTTGGGAAAGAGTACACTTTGGGAGCACAGACACATGAGAGATGTCTGGCTCGGCTGGACCAGGTCCATGGGGGACTCGCCCCGTGTGTGAAGAGCAGGACAGAAAAAGACTGCTCTCTCCCCCTGCACACCGTGTCTTGAACGACTGACCGTGTCTTGAACGACTGAACTGCTTCTTGCAACTGTCTTGGCCGTGTCTCGGCCAGCATCAGAAAGCACGAGAATTACGGTACTTTGTGTCCCGTGGTCTAATGAAGCTTAGAGGTTGTAGAAAGTTTTTTCTGTTATATTGTATCACTTTAGGATAGGGCAACTCCCAAAAAGATTTCCTGTATGATGAAATACATCTTTTTCTCTCCTCTATACTTGAAAAAGTTGCAATTTCTTAGCAAAAATTACTCAGCCAGTGCTTACCATAACCCCTGAAGACAATACGTATTTTTAGTTTTGTCTTAGCAGCAAGGAAATGCACTCACCGATGGAGAATGATTTCATGAAGGCCATCCAGTGAGTCAGGCACAAGACCGAGCTGGACGGATTAGGCATCTGGGTCTCTGTTATTAAACTCCAAGGTCCTACAAAACAATCTGAGACAAAGAAAAGCACTCTTATGATAGCTTCTGCAAATAATTTCACTGCCAAGTTTTGTTGAATGTTGATGTCTGTTAACCAGCCATAGGACTGTGGCACTCTTCCCAGGGGGAAAGCTCTACTCATTCTCTTGTAAGGATGTCATAATAGGCAGAAAGCACTGAGCACCACACGCAGGATATGGTAGCTGGTCAATAAAAAATGTCGATCTTCCGCTACCCTGCCCACCAGTCTCGCTGCTGTGAAATCTCCTCAAGGAGACCCGACTCACCTGTATTACGTTTCCTCCCAGTCTTTCTTCATTATCGACCTGACATTTTTCTGAGCTCAGCTTTTGTGGAGAAATGGAATGCCCCATCCATCTGGGCTGGTGCTGTATCCGTATCCGGTGCTCTGGCTTGTGTAGACACCTGAGTTTTTCTCCTTCCTCTCTACAGGTGTAGGAATCTAACTCTACCTAGGCGTTCAGGAAAAAAAACAAAAAAACAAAAAACAAAAAACTACCTCCTTTTATCACCAGAGTGATGTGGAAAGTCCCGTGATTTGAGGGGGCCAAATTTCTCAAGCTCTGCCAGAACCTTGCTGGAAAGGTTGCCCAGGATCAAATATGTCACAGACGGTCTTGCAGTGGCTCTGAGCCTTTTCATTTCTTTTTTTAAACCCTGTTTTAATGGCACACACATCTCTGGAGGCCTGAGCCTCACAAGCAATGCTGTGTCAGTGGCAACATGTTAAGACATTTCCATTTCGGTCAGAAAGCTCTTTCTCAAGTTATTCTATGGCTCGTTTCCCCTTTTATTTATTAATGAAATAAATAATATTATTCATTAAGTATTTACTATTGACGTGTTATAGTAGCTTCAGGTGTACAACATAGTGAGTTGACAATTCTATACATTATTGCTCTGTGTTCATCGTGATAAAGTAGCAACCATCGCTACTTTATCGGTCACCAGACATCATTATGACAACTATATTCCCCGGGCTGTACTTTTCATGTCCGTGACTTATTTAATTACTGGAAGCCTGTATCTCTTAATTCCCTTTACCTATGTTGCCCATCCCTTCACCCACCTCCCTCCTGGTGACCTATGGCCCATTTCTTTTAAATGTAGTTTTTTTGGGGCACCTGGGTGGCTCAGTCGGTTAAGCTTCGGACTTCGGCTCAGGTCATGATCTCCTGCTTCATCGGTTTGAGCCCCATGCCGGGCTCTGTGCTGACACCTTGGAGCCTGGAGCCTGCTTCGGATTCTGTGTCTCCCGACCTTGCTGCCCTCCCCGCCCCCTTACACTCTGTCTCTCTCTCTCAAAAATAAATAAGCATTAAAAGAATTTTTTAATAAACAAACGTTTTTAAATAAAATAAAATGTAGTTCTTTTATTTTATGCTGTGTTATTTAGAGATAGGAATGTATCTGTGCTTTATTTTCTTTTTTTTTTTTTGTGCTTTATTTTCAAGTTCAGTAGTTATGTTGCTTGTAAAAGAAGATTTACATAATCGCTGAAAGAAGAAACTCTAGTTATTCAGTGCAGAATCCCTGGATTTTAATATACCCTTATTATGATATTTTTCTCCTTTCAGTTCGTCAGATAAGGGGTGATTAGATTCTGACTTCTGAACAGGAGAGTGAAGAAAGTCTACAGTATTTAAGAAATGGACGTATTTCTTACTTCTAAAACCAAACTCTAGTGTTTGAAAAAGAAACAGATTGTGAGTTCCCTGCTTAATTTTAATATAGTTTCGTAAACGGCTATGAAGTATGGTAATTACTTTAGAGCCAAACAGAATTAGGAGTTTACGTGACAGGCCCAATGTTAGAGAATATTCTCCTAAAACAGATCCACGTGTGCCACTAACATTACCAGCGGAGGCTTCCTGAACAGGCGAGCCAGCCAGACCCCGGTCTAAGTAAGCGCTCCCAGGGGCCAACGCCTGGCAGCCTCCCAGCCAGCTTCCGGTGGGCACCAAGCACTGAACTGCTCCCCCGCTGGGTTGGCAACACCGGGCTCCAGACGCAGGGGTGCGGCAGCCAGCCAGGTGGGACCCAGCACCCAGCCTGCCTCCGGACCACAGCCTTTTCCCCAACAGTCCCTGGTTTTGCTCGGGCTTGTGCAAACCCTAGCTGCCCAAGAGGGATGGGAAGGGCAGGAAGCTCCTTGCCCACAGCTCGCCTTGACCACACTGGGTCCTCATTCTCCTGCCTCTTGGACGCGAGTGTTCAGTGTCGGCCTTCTTCACTGACCTCACCTCTGCTCACTCCTCAAACGTTCCTTGTTCCTGAGAGTGCGGTCCTGGGCCAGCTCCCCACGCGGTGGCCTTTCTCTGAGCGATCTCATTCCCCACCAGAGTTTCCCTTCTTGCGCATAGCTCATGCATCACCGGTTTTGTTTGCTCTCTCAGAGCCCTCCTAGCGGCTCTTGACCATCTGTCCTAGAGCCAGACACACTACAGACACGGCAAACCCAACACATCCAAACCAGAACCTACATCCCCCCTGCCAGACCTGCTTCTTCCCAGGTTGGGGGATAGCACCTCACCCACCCCTCGGAAGGGCAGCTGGGGCCAGGGGCCGTGCATTATCCCTGCGGCTGCCCCGCAAGGGCCAAGTGTTCAGCTTTGCCCAACAGGCCATCAGGATTGATCGCCTGAGGACTACCCGATTTTTGACACACTTCCTTTCTGCCTCATGCACCTCCCGATCTTCCCTCCTTGTCACTGCAGGATATTCTTCCTAAGAGTCCTCTTGATCACGTTCTGTCTGCTTAATGCATTTCAAGGACCTCGGATAGCCTTAGATGAAGTCCAGCTGCTGGTTCCAGTAGATAATTTCCATGATCATCCTTCTCCTGTCCTTAGATGTTTCCACTTAGCCACATCCTGTCCTCACCTCCCATCCTCCTGGACAATCTGCATTCCCTCAACTTGCTCTGCTCCCTCTTCCCTCGGAGACTCTCGCATGCTGTTCCCTTGGCCCAGAACATGTTTCTCCACTCCAGTTGGGCATGTCGTCTTCCAGCAGAGTTTCTGTAACCCCCGCTTCCCAAACTCAAGCCTGGGTGAGGTGCCTTTCTGGAACCCATCACTCTGGGCTTACCTAGGTCATAACTACGATCACACTGCATGTAATCGCCTGGGTTGTCATTCTCCTCCATTCGACTATGGTGAAAATTGGATCTGATGCCTAATCTGCTCGGTTCCTATTTTTGTTCTCGCCTCCCGTACCTGCCTCTCACCGGAGCACTTGCCCATTTCCTGGAAGCTGGGTAAGTCTGGATCAATTTCATTGCTCTCGTATCTGAGAAAACAAGAGCTACGCCTACCCATCCCAAGCCAACTACAAAGTGAACGGTAAAGTAGGTGCCGATAAAACCATGTACACGCAGCTCACTGCTGTTTCCACCGGCTTGACTTTAGCTTCCTGCACAGGAACGAAATGAAGTGAGTTCATTTGTTTACAGAGTACTCTCAAATAGCATAAAGTGGCGATAAAAAGAATCTGTATTTAGCATTTTAAAAAATCTGACAAATAGAAAGGAGGGAACAAAAATCATCCATAATTCTAATTAATTTTTTTAAATGTTTTGTGATCAGGCCACAAACGGTTTTCTAAAAATATTCAAATTGTGGCTTTTCAAAGTTTCATTGTGTTTGTGAGAATAGTTATGAGGAGTCTGTTCAATATTTTAGCCTGTTCATCTGACTTGATATCTTTTCTGTTGACTCACGATCCAAAGTTAAAGGAAAGGTAGATTTGGGGGACTTCCCTTGGTTTTGTGGATAGCTTCTTATATGACAAGAGGAAGGGGGCACCTGGGTGGCTCAGTTGGTTGAGCATCTGACTCTTGATCTCAGCTCAGGGTAGGATCTCATGGTTCTTGGGTTCCAGCCGCACTCGGGATTCTCGCTGACAATGCGGAGCCTGCTCGGGATTCTCCCCCCCTCTCTGCCCCTATCCCACTCACTTTCTATCTCTCTCTCAAAATAAATAAACTTAAAAAAAATTTTTTTATATTAAATAAATAAACAAACCAACAAGAGGAAAGATGCTCACTTTTTGGATGTAAGGACACCATCAGAGAGTAACTTACTTACAGACATTTGGGGAATTAACAAAGGGAAACTTTGGACTTCACCTACTGTTGGCTTCCATGTTTCAAGATTTTTTTGCAACCTAGACTAAAAGAATGTATAGTAAATCCCCACAACTCAGAGAATGGCATTCAAATAAAGGTCACACATATTAGGGATACGGGAAATATGTTTTTATCTATTGTTACTTACTCTAGCTTCAAAAAGAAAAAAAAAACTTGGCTGGTTTCTTTGTAAATATTCATGTATATTTTATACCTTTTACCTAATTAAACTATGTGGGTTTTTGTTTCTAGA
This sequence comes from Panthera uncia, assembly GCF_023721935.1. Taxonomy (NCBI): domain Eukaryota; kingdom Metazoa; phylum Chordata; class Mammalia; order Carnivora; family Felidae; genus Panthera; species Panthera uncia. Next base: position 75,611,277 of record NC_064812.1, read on the forward strand.
TCAGGAAGTGTAAAAGTGAAAGATTTGTAAGTAATTTCTTTCAGATAAAAAAGAGAATGAAGGGGCTCCTGGGTGGCTCAGTCGGTTGAGCGGCCAACTTAGGCTCAGGTCACGATCTCGCAGTTTGTGAGTTTGAGCCCCGCGTCAGGCTCTGTGCTGACAGCTCAGAGCCTGGAGCCTGCTTCAGATTCTGTGTCCCCCTCTCTCTCCACCCCACCCCTGCTTGGGCTCTGTCTCTCTCTGTCTTTAAAAAATGAATAAACATTAAAAAATTATAAAAAAAAATAAAATAAATAGAATGAAGTATGCATACTAACTCTTATGATGACAGTGTAATGATGCTTCTGTGTAATTAAGAGCTGCTTAAATACCTCATATGAGTGGAACCATACAGTGTATGCCCTTCTGTGACTGGCTTATTTTGCTTAGCAGAACATTCTTGAAGTTCATTCATGTTTCAGCATGACAAAATTTTTTTCCTTTTAAAGGCAGCATAATATTCCATCGTATGGCTATGCCACATTTTGGCGGGAAGTCACCAATGAGCAATCGGAAAAGGCTTCCTGAAGGAGATGCTGTCTAAACAGAGTCACAAAAGTGGGAGTTAGCAGAATAAGGGCAAACCCAAGGCACTTTTCCAGACAACCTGGGTGTGGAAGTATGAACATTTTCTAAGCCAACAGTTTCCAAGCTTTTTCTTGGCAGGTAGGCTAAAGCCTCATGTCCAAAACAGACCAGATATACAGTTTCTCCTACTGGGGAGACAAGAGGCAGAAACCCTGGTCTTCTCTCTTCTGTCTCACTCTTGCCATTGACCATGGACGTGTTCGCCCTCATGATCACACAAGGGTAGCAGGTACCAAAAAAGAAGGGCCGCAGGGCCTCTGTGGTTCTGGCAATATCGTGTTTCTCCCTCAGCTCACCGGTTATGCAAGGGTTTCAACTTGATAAAATTCATCAAAGACATTATGCTAAATGACATAAGCCAGGCACAGAAAAACGCATGTTGTAGGGGTCCACTCAGATGACTTACGCCTACAGGAGTCAAATTCAGAGAGACAGAAGGTAGCCCGGTGGCCGTCCGGGCCTAGGGGGAGGGGAAATGGGAAGCCAGTGTTGAATGGGTGTGGGGTTTCATCTTGGGAAGTTGAAAAACTTCTGGAGGCGGAGAGTGATGGTGGTTGCCCAACAATGTGTAGACTGAAGTGCACCCCCAAAGACAGCTACAGTGGTCAATTTTGTTCCATGTATACTTTTACCACAATTTGATTGAGAGAGAAAACTGGGTCAAGCTAGATATTTACGATTTGCACACTTGGCTACATAGAAAAAAATTTTTTTGTACGCCTCATCAAATCATAGCTTTCATTGTTACTCTCTGGAAACTTTTGAAGCATGGTGTTTTTCCACTAGTTGGACCAGCAAATATTCCCATTTCATGAAGGGCCAAAGGATAGTTCCTGCTTTTTCATATCCCCTCCCAAATCAAAAAACCTGAGATATGACGACCTTGGTGACTCCCTTACTGCTATTTCCTGAACCTTGTCGGTGGCTACTTAAGCTTCTATTTACATTTCCCCTCTTCCAAAATGGTCTGTGCTGGCAAGCATGCCCTCCAGTAATAAGGAGACTCAGTGCTCACCCGGGTTTCCTCCCCGCGAGGGGATCCTGGGGTGAGACTGTCATCTAATGATATCCAGGGCCAAGCTTTCAAAGATTCCGTGATTATCAGGAAACCTTCTTCAGCTGAGTGATTTTTTTTCTTAACTTCCTTGTCAGCAGAAATAATCCTCCTAAAATAAATTGTTCACCTTGGGCATGGAAATCAAGGGGAAAATGTTAGAAGATATTTATTTAAGATACTACTGGCGATTTATCATTATAATTTACTTAAGAAAACATTCGTGAGCCACTTCTTGAAAAGAAAGATCACTTACTCTTAAACAATCTAAGTTTTGGTGATGGTTCATAATTGTGTAATCACTACCCTAAGTCATAGAGAATTATTTATTTAGATGAAACTTAGATTTGTTACAATCATGCTCTGAAATGGCACTATCCAGGTCGATTTTAATTTGGGGGAGGGGGGACTCTGTGTGTGTGTGTGTGTGTGTGTGTGTGTTGGTCTGAATTCTCTTGGTTGATTTAAAAAAAAAAATGGGGAAAATTAATCCTAAATTGTTTGAAACCCTATTTACTTAAATGTTGATTTGGCCATTTATTTTTTTTTTTAATGTTTATTTATTTTTGACAGAGACAGAGAGAGACAGAGAGAGCATGAGTGGGGCAGGGGCAGAGAGAGGGAGACACAGAATCCGAAGCAGGCTCCAGGCTCCGAGCTGTCAGCACAGAGCCCGACGCAGGGCTTGAACTCCAGACCGGGAGATCATGACCTGAGCCGAAGTCGGACACTCAACCGACTGAGCCACCCAGGCGCCCCTTGACTTGGCCATTTCTTAATTGTATAAGTCAAAAAATAGCCAGGAAGTTAAAGATCCAGACTCTGTAGTGTGAATCCAGTAAAATAATATTTTTGTGGTTTTTATCTCAGACTTACTTTTTATGATATTTTAAAAATTTTGCCATGTTGGTATAGTAGCATATGTGCTTTCTGGTTTTTTAATATTAAGATAAATCCAGAGACTGTTTCTGCATCAATAGGTATGTCCTGAAACAGTAAAAACTATTCAGATTTACAAACCACCTACTAAAGCTAATGTGTAAGCTTACATGTAAAATTACTCTTCTTATTTTTAAGTTGACGGCCATGCATGGAGAAGACCTACATTGATGGTCCATCTAACTGAATGTATCAAAATGATCTCTAAAAAGTTTAAAGGTGTAGGGGCGCCTGGGGGGATCAGTCAGCTAAGCATCTGACTCTTGATCTCAGCTCAGGCCTCGATCTCAGGCTCACGAGTTCAAGCCCTGCATTGGGCTCTGCGCTGGGCACGAAGCCTACTTAAAAATAAATAAATAAAACCTAAAATCCTGAAAAAGAGAAAAGCTTAAAGGTGTAGCCAAACAACATTTTGTATACATGAAGAATGAATTTATTTTCCTCTGACCTTATTGTATCACTATTAATAATACAAGCGTAGTCCTATCTAACAATTATTACGCATTTCCTGTTTTCCAGGCACCTTTCCTGCACTATATTATCTCACTGAATCTTCACATTAGCCCTGTTGAATAGTACTATTTTTTAAAATTTTTGTTATTAAAGTATAATTGCCATGGGATGGTTCTATGATTTTCCCTAATTTGAAGCACAGAACTAACGTGTGACAAAGATAAAATGCTAGCTAGACGTCTTCTGAATTTCATAATAGCTGCGTAAGAGGCAGATAACACCAGGACAAGTTGAAGGGCCTGTGAAGGAAGACATCTTTGTCCCTGGTCAAACTCTGAATCCCTTCCTGCGTGGTGTGACGGTTCCATGTCTGGCCAACGGCCCATCTGCACTCACTTGGATACAAAGCCTATGAAACTGCCGACCATCACCGGCTTGGGGACAGGGGTCAGAACCTCTCCTCTCCACACCCTACATCCCTCTTTTGAGCCTTTCGTGGGCAAGATTCCATCAACTACATAGAGAGCCCTGAGCTCTGCCCAGAGAGATAAAAAAGTCTGGCCAAAAAATCTGGTGCAAACTGGAGTCTACCCAATTTCCAGTGAAAAATAACTTTGAGGCTGAACTTTAATCTTTCACCACTTCAGTGAAGTAGAATTTAGACAGAACATCCCAGGATTTTCTGACTCTACCTTTTTTCTCTGAAGGAGAATGCTCCGTGGTGCATTGCTAAAAGGGTCAGCTGTCTTTAATGAAACTCTTGAATCGTTTTGGCTTTTGAAAATTTGCTGGAGGGAAATATCCAAAGGCTCTAAAGTTTAGTTTATTTTCAGAGCCTAAATTAATATCACTAGCTAAATCTGTGGAAGATTCTAACAAATAGCTAAAGCCGGGATAAGTGAGGTAATGTCTGCCTCTTAGGTTTTGGTAAGGAGTAAATGATACGATGAATATGTGTGAAAGGCTGAGCACAGTGTTGCCATAACTGTGAGAGAACCTGTCTGTTAAAATACACTTTAAAGCAGCATTTTTGTAATTATGGGACCCAACATTTATGAAGCTTCTTCCATTAGAAGGTTCCTCGCTTTATTATTCGTTTTTTGTTTGCTTGTTTTACCCTGTAGGGTCTACCTATGCATATTAAAACCACAGATCAACACTCATACAAGAAACTCAGCTGAAAACACGACTGAAATTTTAGAGCCCTCACAATGCAAATTGAGACTTCTACTTAGGTCTCCTTTTGAATCAAACTCTAGTAAAGAAAAAAGAAACCTTTATTTGCCCCTAAAATTTTCTTATTCGCATAAATATTATGTGACACTGACTTATGCTTAAAAACAACTTATTATATAGTTGGGTTGCTAAAGGAATTGGAATGATTAGCTACAAGACAAAGAAAGGCTGGGAACCAAAAGTGGGAATGGAATCTATTTTGCTCTTACAAGGGCTTCCAGGGGCTAAAGAAGCTGCAAACGGCTTGTCCTAATAAGCTCTAGAACTTTATGCTAAACAATAGCAAAAGTTCATATTGCAGACTGAAAAAATGCTCTACGCTAAATCTAGTCTAGTCTACGTAGTCAGTGGTGTTAGACGGCCGACTAAGGCTATGCAGAGGGGCCCTACAAACATTCTGCACACGTATTCATGTTGTTCCACTTCTACCGGGGTCTCCACAGCTGTCGATTCACAAGGACACATTATTGTCACAATTTCTTAACTCTGTGTTACAAATAACGAAACAGCACCAGCAGCTTTTCTGGCCCTCGCAGGCCACCGTAGTTTGACAATCAGTAAAGACCACGTTTTAAGACCGTGCCAACATTCGATTTCATACTCATCTAAATACTTACAATTTAAATGTCGAACAATACCAAGTATTATTGAATGGAGACCTCTAATACACTGTTTATGAGAAAGAAAAGCATGTGACAATATCTAATAAACCCTACAGCACGCATTCAGACCCCAGGTTTTCCACTCCTAGGTATTTACCCAATAGACACTCAAAAACATACCTCAGGAGGGGCGCCTGGGTGGCTCAGTTGGTTAAACGTCTGACACTTGATATCGGCTCGGGTCGTGATCGCACGGTTCATGGGTTGGAGCCCCGCATCGAGAGCTCTGCGCTGACAGTGCGGAGCCTGCTTGGGATTCTCTCTCACACTCTCTCTCAAAATAAATAAATAAACATTTAAAATGAAATAAGCTGTGTAAAGAGTTCTTATACTGCAAAAATCAAAAGATAAGTCATTCCATTTTATTTTTTTTTATTTATTTTTTTTTTAATTTTTTTTTTCAACGTTTATTTATTTTTGGGACAGAGAGAGACAGAGCATGAACGGGGGAGGGACAGAGAGAGAGGGAGACACAGAATCGGAAACAGGCTCCAGGCTCTGAGCCATCAGCCCAGAGCCTGACGCGGGGCTCGAACTCACGGACCGTGAGATCGTGACCTGGCTGAAGTCGGACGCTTAACCGACTGCGCCACCCAGGCGCCCCAAGTCATTCCATTTTAAAGATGGACAAAGGAGCTGAATAAATAGTTCTTGAAAAAAAGATACACAAATAGCCAGTAAGCGGATGAAAAGACATCACAGCTCAATGTCACCGTGACTAGTCATTAGGGAAATGCAAACCAAAACGAGTTCACACCACCCATTAGGATGGCCAAAATAAAGAAATCAGCCAGTTACAAGTGTTGGCAAGGACACGGAGAGGTTGAAACCCTCATACACTGCAGGTGGAAATGTAAAGTGATGCGGCTTGTCCGGGAAAGTCTAGCAGCTCCTTAAAAGACTGAACAGAGAGCTACCCTATGACCCAGCAAGTCTGCTCTAGACACCGCCAAACTCAAACGTGTTCACACAAACACTGGTACGGAAATGTTCATTTGCAGCATTATTGATAATAGCCAAAAAGTGGGGGAAAAAACAGATATCCATTGATAGGTGACTAAAATAAAAAGCGATACCTCCATACGGCGAAATGGTAGACCGTAAAAAGGCATAAAGCACCAACACCTGAGCAACATGGGTGACTCAGAAAGATGTTATGTTGCATAAAAGACGTCAGACATAAAAGGTCCCAGATATAATGCCGTTTATGTGAAACGAACAGGCAAGTCCGCAGAGACGAGAAGCAGATGGGTGGTTGCTGAGGTCTGGGAGGTGGGGGGTGCTGGGGAGAAGGGGGAATGGCTGGTAATTGGTGCAGGGTTTTTTGGAGGTGGGTAATGAAAATGTTCTAAAGTCAATTGTGGTGCGGTTCTGTGAAGACGTCAAAAACGATTAAACTGTGTGCTTGAAATAGATGATTTATACAGGATGTGGACTATACCTCAAGAAAACTTATCAGAAAGGCTACATGCATTGTAATACCATGCATATTCAAATTTTAAAACACACAAAGCAGTATTACATATCGTGCCCACAAACACACGTTTGGAAACAGGGAGGCAAGAGCATTCAAAATGCTGAAAAACCCGTACTGACTCATCAAGGACAGACAGCAGCCTTCACACAGCGGTGAGTGCTTGAATAATATCTGAGCTTCAGGCAGAGAAGGAAAAGAACATAGTTCAGACGGCAATCACCTCTGTGCAGAGAGAAAGGGGAAGGAGGCCGGAGAGTGGTCTTCACTCTTTCTTTAAAAGAAAATTCTGATGTCACTATCACAAAATGTGCAGGTTGGTGAGCACGTGAACACTTATTGTGTGATTCCCTACGTTTTCCTATATGCTTGAAACATTTCATAGTTAAAAAAGTCTACGCCTCGGGGCACCTGGGTGGCCGAGTCGGGTAAGCGTCTGACTTCTGCTCAAGGCATGATCTCACAGTCCGTGAGTTCGAGTCCCGTGTTGGGCTCTATACTGACAGCTCAGAGCCTGGAGCCTGCTTCGGATTCTGTCTCCTTCTCTCTCTCTGCCCCTCCCCTGCTCATGCTCTGTCTCTCTCCCTCTCTCAAAAATAAATAAATGTAATATTTGGGGAAAAAAAATTCTACGTCTCTAGGCTCATCTCATTAAAAGCCATGATGAATGCCTCCCACCAGGGTTGTCTGTTGCTGGTTAAACATTCGCCAGCACTCTCCTGCATCCTGGCCAGGAAAGCCTGCCCGTTTCCACAAAAGCAAGGGCCAGAGAGAAGCATCGTCATTCGTAAATGAAGCAAAGCTATCTGACACACGATTTGAAGCTGTCAATGCCCACGTCCACCGCAACTGGGTTTCGCTCTGTTAGCGGGGATTCCCATGAAGCACAGAGCAGAGGGCTCAGCTCCCTGCGAAGCCAGCCTGGGCCAACAACACTCCTTACACAGCACACCCCGTAGCAGAAGTCCACGACCTGCCAAAAACTTCCTGACCTGGAAGCAGAAGGTTTAAGAGCATTTCTGGTAACTGTTGAATTAAACCCCTGATTTCTGGGAGCAGGTTGCTAAAAGTTTTCAGCCTTCTGGCATAGGCACGTCGTTTGAGAAACTTGGTCACCTATTCAATAACCTAACTGCAATATTCCTAAGCCAAGAAAGCCAAACAAATAAAAACAATTTTTTCTCATCCTGTTTGACACATTGGTAGTACCAGGGTTTTAATGGCTTTTAAAATTTTTATAATTTAATCCAAGGGCTGTGTTTGAGAGTTTCATCACCATTTTGAGCAAATGCAGTTGAAATACACGGAAAGTAATTACTAGATTTTTTTTTTAATTTTTTTTAACGTTTATTTATTTTTGACACAGAGAGAGACAAGAGCATGAACGGGGGAGGGTTAGAGAGAGGGAGACACAGAATCTGAAACAGGCTCCAGGCCCTGAGCTGTCAGCACAGAGCCCAACGCGGGGTTCGAACTCACGGACCGCGAGATCATGACCTGAGCCGAAGTCGGCCGCTCAACCGACTGAGCCACCCAGGCGCCCCAGTAATTACTAGATTTTAAAAGGAAGCTCTCCCCATCACATTCACCCAGATTTGGCGTTTCTGTCCCGAAGCTTTCCTTGTACAAGAAGACCCCAGAGATTCGAGAGTGGGAAGCAGAATGAGATGATGGGCCACCACGAATAAACTGTGTCATACGTGGTGTCAATATGACCTTCGAGACTGTTCTACTCCTCTACAGCCCCTACCATAAGAAGCTCCAGGCGGTTGCCTACATCACATACATGTTTTGAGAGTTAATCCCTTTCCCCGTGTGACTCACGATTGTGCAAGTCCTTCCAGAGGGGATAAAAATACAATGGATTACAGCATCGCAGCGTCTGCAATTCCCAAGGAAGAAGTGGCTTTAGACATTTATACACTGAGCTTGGCGACCGAGCGCCAGCGAGTGTGTCCGAAAGCTGTTGGAAATCGGACAGTTTGTGCTGCAAAGACAGGAAGCACTGCGAGTTTCTGCAGCCGTGGTTGGCTTGAGATAATGCCATTGTATAAGCCGGCACAGCGACCGCTCCCACCGCTGAGAGCCCGGGCCTGGCGTCTGGCTCCTTGGCCGCAGGCCAGGCTGAGGTCCTGCCGTCTGAAGGCAGGGTGTGTGTCCCCTCCCAGGCGGTCCACACACACAGTGCCGGCCACACCTCACCTTCCAGAGGAAATCTGGCCAGAAAGCCAGACTTCATGACTTCTCCTTTATGAGCCTTACCCACCCCCAGTCCTTGCAGGGGAGGGGGACGGGGGGGGGGGGATTGTTTTCCACTTGGGTGCAGGGATGGCATTCGCTCTGTGCTCAGATGGGGATTTAAAGTCCCAGGCAGTAAACGAGCTGATGACAGGGTTATTGGAAAGATACTGTATCTTGCTGTGCTTAGCCACCTCGGTGCTCGTACTTCAGAGAGGCCCTCGGCCCTCATCACTTCTACAAACTGCCCTTCCCGTAGAGCTTTTCCAGCAGGCAGGACTACTTACCAAGGACTATTTTAGACGTATTTAGCAGCAATATTGTTTGATTTTAACTGGACATTGTTCTGAACACACAAAAGAGTTCAAGGATGTGGCCATTGGGTTTTGTTCTCTCCCCCCCCCCCCACCCTCCTTCCCGCCTCCCCAAACTGTCAGGTTTC
>NC_064812.1:75620801-75627387 GCF_023721935.1 Panthera uncia
TAGGATTTGGAGTCACAACAATAATGGATGCCTGGCCGTGTCATTTACTGGCTGTGGGGACTTTGGTGGATCGCTGACCCTTTCTGGCTGAGATAGCCTCTCTTATCCGGAGGGGATCAGAGTACCACCCTTTCGTGATTATTGTGAAGATTACACATCAAGGGCTGCCTTCATGCACGCTTCAACAAATGTCGTATGTATTCCTGATTTTTGATCTCCCATCTTTTCAGGCTCTGGGCTCTACCCGGATCCTACACTCTTACCGGAAGGTACGTTTCCACGCGCAAGAACAATCTAATAATTCACTTCATCTAGATGTTTGATTCTGTCCATGGGACCCTGCCATTCCCGTATTTTAGTTTGGGTCGGGAAAGCAAGCCATGTCCCCAAGGCCCAGGAACATTAGTTAACAAAAGGAAGCAAATCTGTCACTTAGCCAGCCCCCTCCCTCTGCAAGCACCTTTCTTCCCTTTCTCTCTGCCTTCCTCATCTCCCCTCTCCCTTTTTCCCCTTCTTTTCTCTTTCTCAGACCTTGATATTGATCAATCAGGAAATTCACAGAATCTACAAATCTGTAACTGAGGCCGAGATTATTTTCAAGTCTGATGATACAGATGACAACTATTTCAACACCAATCTGAGTCCCAAAGAGTCAAGCCCCCCCCCCCACTGTTGCCACCACCGCAGCAAGGAGATGCCCAACCCCTGTGCCCCTTGGCGTCTGACCCCAGACTGACTTGACCACACTGCCGTCTGCCTGCATCATGCTGATATACTTGGATGTCGGCAGAGCTGGTAAATATTTGCCGGTGCAGGAGACAGCAAGTGGCGGTTTCTGCACAGGAGAGGCGATGAGGCAACTCATCCCCTTGTGTCAATAGCGTGAAACCAACAATGGCAGTGTGCGATGATGGCACGTTACCTGTTAGGTTCAGACAAGGGAGCTACCAATGGCCGTGACCTCCAGACTCCACGGCTGCGCCTTTGGAGTAGCCGGCACAGAGCAGGGTGCTTCCTGCCCTGGATGTCAGCTCTTCCCTGCGTTCTGCTGCCCTTCACCCCCTGGCTTGGCTGAACTTCAAGATCACTGCAGCGACATTTTAATTTTTCCCAAGAGAGTTTAGGAATCAAATGTGTCCACTCTTGATCTCTGGGCTGTGAGTTCAAGTCCTTCGATGGGTGTAGAGATTACGCAAAAAGAAAATCTTTAATAATGATAATAATAATAAAATAAATGTGTCCATTGCTTTGTCATTATTCCGGCTGCTTGTTACCTCCGTCTTGGGACTCTCTGTGAGAAGAAAGGAGCCAGGGAAGAAGAGAACCTCAGATGAATAGGAGGAAGCAGAACTGGACTGCTGGCAGATGCTAGAAGCATACAACGCCCAGTTGAGCCAAGTGCCCCAGAATTACATGTCTGAGATGGGGGGAGGGGGCAGGAGCAGGGGAACTTAGCGACTCAAGAAAAGAGAAAAGAGGGACTAGCACAGCTTCCTCGATTAACTGTCCAGATTTCTGTTCCACTCTCCATTTCCGTTTGGTAAACAGAGTCTCAAAGTATAGATGGAATCAACAGACTGAACTTTCAGCACATCTAAGAGAACCACTCACCTTTTCAGGCATATGAAGCTTTTTTCGGCTATCACAATATTAGTTTACAGTCAATGACTTCTGATGAATTGGGGCAAAAGGTATACAAGAGTTCTTTGTACTGTACTTAGAAATGTCCCCTAAGTTTGACGTTATTTTGCAAGAAAAAAAGGTTGAAGAAAACAAAACCTACACTTCAAAAGAAGCACATCCACAGATTCTGAAAAACCACCAACACAGCTAGATAGCTAGTCATAACACAGGTAAACAATCCGTTTGATACAGAAGTGACACCTTTATCCTCTGAACATTCATTCAGCCAAAAAGTACCGGGCCCTAGTGGGAGCCGGGTGTTTTTCTGGTGCTTGGGGCCGTGGCCATGCACAAGAGCGAAAGGGAGTGACAAACCCAATTCTACAAGACCCACCATGTGATACACTCTGAGTTCAGATGGGGATGTGCGCAATCCCAGGGGAGCAGAGGGGAGGCAAGGGGACTCTGCAGGAAGCTGGGCTCTCAGGAAGGCTTCTGGGAGGCCCACAGGAAGTCCTTTGGTGAAAAAGAACGAGCTATGGGAAGATCCTGAGTGAGCACCCAGCCCGGGAGAACAGCACATTCATTTACTGGACAGGGATCAGCTTAGGGACTAGAAGAACAGCCAGAAGTCTAGTTGATTAACTAATGCATTGATTAATTAATAAAAGAGACCTAAAGACTATATCTAGTTCAATCGCATCATTAAATAGACAGGTGCAAGGAGTCTGTATGTGGGGAGCGATCTTTCATATGTCTTCGAAAACCTATTTCTCTATTGCTTGCTTCAGCGTACCCGAGGATGTCTTCCTTGCCAGACCTCCAGTTGTTGGGTTGTGTAAGAAACCACCCAGATCTCATCTATAGTGAAGATCCGACAAGAATTAAACAAGCAAACGATAACTACCATCTTGATTTAACCCAATCATACCAGGTTAATTCTGAAGGGCGTCTTTGGCTGTGACGTGGTTTTATGAAATGAACTTCAATTTCATCATATACTCATTGGGCAAGCTGAGTTCACTCGCCCAGGTGTTGTTAATTAGTGATCTAGAATTGCCAGACAGCTAGAAGGAGGCAACCTTCAGCAGAATTTAGGAGCAGTAGGGGACAAAGTGACCATATCTTGATTGACACTGTCTTCAAAGGTCTCCTAATCCCAGTATCTATGTGAATTGCTTTATGACACAAGTTGAGTTACCAACTGCGTTTGATGTTGATGGAAAATACTCTAAAACAAACACCCCTTAGATTTCTTGCTTATCACCTCCAGATTAGCATTTGCCGATAGGCCCCTGAAAACCACCTTATTTCGTTCATGACAGAGTGAAATCAACGCCGGAGGGGTAGAGAGGAGGAAACATTGCTCTGTGAGTCACTTGTCTGTGGACTTTCATTGATCTATGTTAGGCTAAGTTTGATTGTCACAATCTAAAATTGGGACCAGCAGAATCGGTCTGTCTGTACGGACTTTTGAAAAGCACGAGTTATGTTTTATTAATGATTGAAGAATGCAGGGAAGTTCGATATAGACATGAAATCTAGTTTTAGGGAAATTGAACACATGGGAACTCGTTTCTCAACACATCATTCCCCACTAGGGCTGCGTGAGGGCCATAGAGTGGATCACATCTGAGCCTTGACAAGAAGAGGTGCCTGGTATTTATAATAAGTTATACTCTCCTGGTTGTAGAAATAATGGCCAATTATATTTCCTGCACACAGGGGTTCTAACTGGGAAGTAGAATAATACAGCGAATGTTCCCCTGCTAAACCAGGTGCGGGTATGGCTACACACAGTCCCAACACACTTGCTTCCTGGCTTGCACCTTAGAACAAGTGAGGACAAGAAGAGAAAACTCCTCCTGGAGTCAGTAAGTACGTTGGGCAGATTTGAGAGACAGCTTTGCGACTTCTGGAAGGGAAGAGAACTAAAAGCTACTGTTCTGAGTCCAGACAAGCCTGCTTCACTTTCTCCCTCCTCGTGGGAAAAGGGACAAGGAAGAAACAGAGAAGGGGAGCAAGGAGAAAGGAAGAGAGGTGCTCTTGGCCCAAAGCATGTCCTTGGCCCAAATCACGGAGCATTCGCTCACCCACCACTTACCCGGATCGTGAAGAGTCACTTTTATCATTAAGCGAAGCTCTGCACATTTCTGCCTTCTTTGTGGCTTATTGGACATGTTGGCTAGTCATATATTCACAGTTCTAAAACCTAGGGAGAACTTAGGAAATATGCGTGAAAATAACTTCCCTTGCTGGATCAGTGAGAATATAAATGATGAAGGCATGACCACGGGCAAGGAGAGTAAGGGAGAATATTAGCATAATTCAAATGAGAAGTACAAGCCTGCTTTAAGGCAGTAATCTAAAACTGGAAAAGAGAATATATATGAAATATGCACAAAGAATTACCAGAATTTCACATCATGACCTCATTTTTAAAGGCCAGTCATTGAGCTAACTATGAGGGTGATGGGTAAAGCCGAGGCCACTTTAGAAAACTTCTCCTCCCCAGAGGATGCTTCAGAGTTGCCCTCCTGGATTTCGTCATTCTGTGAACATGGGTAAGTGATGACTTTTTTCTTGTATTCCTTCTCTTAGCCTCATGTAACTCCCCGACCCTCTGTGCTCTGGGCTAACAATGAAGTCAATGGCATCACTACAACTTGAGGAAAGAAAAAGGCGTCCCTCGGGGTCTGCACGTTCTTTTTCCCAGGAGAAATTAATTTGGGTGTTCTTTAGTCAGTACCTAAAAACATTACGATTCCTATAACAGATGATGTCCCATCAGCATAGGCAACAAATGAAAGGCCCAGAAACATAAGCTTTTTACCCTAAAAAGGCAGAAACAAACAATCCATCTCTCCCAATCAGAAACTGGGAAAGATAAGAGTTCTGCTTCATCTACCTCCATGCATGGACCTGGGAGTAAAAGTTTTCCATCTTAAACTCCAAGGACAGGTGTAAACAGAGGCTCAGTTCTTCCTCAGAGGCTGATTACAAAGAACTAATCAGAAGCCTTTCATCTCTGACCCTTTACCTTTAGGTCTATTTTGGGGCATGGAGGTGACAGGGCTTGTGTCCTTTGAGCCCAAGGAAGTGACAGGCAGCTTGCTGATCAATATCCCCTTTGGGTAGTGTCTTCAGAACTTAGAAAAGGGGCCAGAAAATGAGGCAGAAATCAATATTCAGGTCTGGTGAGAAGCAGGCTAGGGTCACATTAATTTCATTTCTAAAAGACTAAAAACAGTGAACGCAGACTGATTCCCTTTGTATTCATTGGGAAATGAACGCACTTTCCAAAGAATCAAGGAACTTGGAGTCTTGAGTTTTAGTCAATTTCATATCCAACGTGAGATGTTGCTGAATCTCTGGGATCCGATGTTCTCCGTGCTGCTCATGGGGGAGGCAATCCTCGATTTTCCAAGCATCACTAGTTGGACAATAACTCGTAGCAGAAAAACATAAAAGAGAAGAATTTCTGGCAACAAACCTAAGGCTTTAGGAATGAGCAGTTCAATAGATAAATGGGAAGTTTGGGAGAATCAACAAAGCAATTAAGAGAATGGAGGGATTGATTTATGGGGAAGATCATTCCTTTGATGTTGAGCTCAGCTAATCAATGCTTCTTTTTTTCCCTTTTGACAAGGATTAGGGGAAAGGAGATGAGTAAAGAATTAAGATTAGTAATCTACAAATACCTGAAATAAATAATTTTACGAGGGGAGAGGAATTCCTTTCAAATTGGCCAACAGAATTGAAGAGATCTAAGAAATTAATTCAAAAGGTTTTGTGCCACAACCTTTTGTTCCCCCACCCGCACCCCCCACCAGGTCAGCTCCTTTTTATTACTTCGTATATTGAATATACACACTCACTGGCTCTTTGTTAGCTTACAATAGAAAAAAATTACAGTTTAAATTCTTAATAGAAGGATGTTTGAAATATGAAAACAATTGCCTTTAAGAAACAATAAAAACTCACCCCATGCAAGATTTAAAATTCCAACACATACGTTGCATCAGAGAGAGAGAGATGAAATGAGAAAATTTGTCTGTTATTGCTTATGGGACATGTTTTTACAATTTTAAACTATATTTTCCCATTAGACTTAGAAATTTAATAAATTCACTCTTCCAATTTGTCTAAGGATTAAGATCCGGGGGATCTGATTCTGACCACACAACACCTGCTTAGTTCCTATTTGATTTAAGGACATTATAAGACCTGAGCTGGATGCCGACCCTCAGGGCTGCTTGTCTTCCCGCCGTCCCCTCACACTTCTCCAAGAGATTCTCATAGGCAGAGACACTTTTCTTTAATGGTTTTTTTTTTTTTTTTTTTAGTTTATTTATTTGTTTTGAGAGGGGGTGGGTAGGGAGAGAGGGAGGGAGAGACTCCCAAGCAGGCTCCACACCGCCATGCCGAGCCGGACACGGGGCTCCAACTCACGAACCGTGAGATCATGACCTGAGCCGAAACCAAGAGTCCGACGCTCAACCCACTGAGCCACCCAGGCGCCCCACTTTTATAAGTACACGTTGAATCATGTCACTGGCCCGTTTATCATGTCACCTGCCCTCTAAGTGGCTTCCCGTCACATTTGGATTAAAACCCAGACTTCCTCACATCTTCCAGAACCAAAAGGACCTGGAGGCATCTCCTTGAGCCCACCTCTCTGACTGGACTTCCATCGCACCTCTTCCACCGGGCTCTGGCTCGCTCCCCTCCCCCCTCCACACCAAACCCAGTCCTGATCCTGGGACGTTGACTGTTCCCTCTGCCCGCGTTGCTCATCCTATGAATCTGGGCAGAGCTGACACCTTCCCTTCCTTCAGCCGTTGCTCAGGGCATGTGTCTTCGGGGGCCCCACCCTCGACAGAAATACCTCAAACAGCACGCACCAGTCCTGTAACACTTGGTGATTTTTCCAGAGTATTTATTGCTCTCTTGGATCAGATTG
>NC_064812.1:75627397-75663363 GCF_023721935.1 Panthera uncia
TTAGTACCCTCCATGAAAGGGTGACTGCCCTGTCTTTAGCAGGGACTCTGGCATTTGGGGCAGTAGCCAGCTCAGGGGAAGCACCTGATGTGTATTTCTTGGAAGGAAGGAGGGGGAGAAGGAAAGGAACAAAGGAAAGGAGGATGAAGGTAGGAAGGGAGGAGATGAGGGAGGAAAAGGAAGGAAGGCAGAGAGGAAGAGGAATGCACTGTGTCGTCACCACAGGGTTCTAGAAAGAAGCAGAAATGCATATGAGTTACTGAAGAGAAGGGGCAATGTTTTTTTTGTTACCAGTACACTCCTTGTGTCCAGCACATAGCTAAACATTCAGAGATATTTACAAGAGAGCAGTAACTTGACAAATGCGTCACTTACAGTCCAGTTGGGGTTAATCAAAAAAGTAATCTTGCAGTATTAACTCTACAGCGTGGTCCTGCTCTGAGTTCTTTGCAAATGTAGTGCTGTACTAATATTTGTAACAAGCCAACAAGAGGCGCTGTGACTGTTAGCCCCACTTACAGTTGTGCAACTGAAAACACAACTCCCAGGGAAGTTATCCCAGGGCATAAGCCAGTGACTGGCGGGGCTGGGGTCTGAGGACAGGCCACCCACCTCCCGCGTCCGCTCTCGTGACCTCATGCGATCTAGTCACCCATGGGGTGGGAATCCCCCAGGGAGACAAGGAGGCTCATAGGGTGGGGGGTGGAGAACAGTCCAGACAGCAAGTGTGCGTGGCACAGCCATGAAGGGGGGGTGTGAGACAGGTGGGGGTGAAGAGTTCTCAGACCATGCTCCCACTTTCTAGGGAGGAGCCTCTCCCGACTTTCTGCTCCTCTGTGTGCCCAAAATGCAGGGCTCATCCAAAGAATGTCTCTTGTCCTGATTAGTAGGGTGACTGGGGGACCACCACGGAAAGCAGGGAGATGAGGCAAAACGGGTGTGGGGCCCTGGTTCCTGAGGGGCAAGGATTTGGGAGATATAGGAGGAAGAATAGTTATTAGAAATTTTAGGTAAGTTACCCAGATGGTGCATAGGATGGATAGAAAAGAGAAGAATTTTAAGGCAAACTAGGAAATCAAGGAAATCAGTGTCGAGCAATGGCGTGATAATAAAATATTAATTGATGACATTAATAAACTATTCAAAGTTGGCAGATGAATGGATGAAACAATACGGCATTTTCATACAATAGAAAAGTATTCAGCCTTTAAAGGGAAGGAGGTTCGGACGCAGGCTACAACATGGACGAACTTGGAAGACGTGACACTGAGTGAAATACACCACACCAAAGACAAATGCGGTACAAACCGGCTTACGTGAGGTGCCTAGAGTAGCCTAATTCACAAAACGGAAAGTCGAATAGAGGTTACCAGCGGCTGGAGGGAGAGGGGAGGGATGGGGAGTCACTGTTTAGCAGGCACAGAGTTTCTGTTTGGGATGATGAAAAAGTTCTAGACCCGAATGCGCACAATAATGTGAATTTACTTAATGCCGCGGATCTGGATGCTTAAAAATGGCTAACATGGTGACTTTTATGTTGTGTATCTTTTGCCTCGATAAAAATAAATTCATACATAAATGCACTACTAGGTAGGGGACAGAGGAAGGTGGGAGATAGAAGATAGTTCTGCGTCTTGGACTTGAAGAAACAGCACGGCAGAAAAGAGCGGTCAGGAGGGTAGCTGAGAGGCAGGGTTTGTTGGGACGCCGGGACTTGAAGGTGCCCATGAACATTCCGGTTGAATCCCTGGCAGGCGCTTCCTTGCCATTGCCTGGCCCTCGGGTGGGCAAGGAGCACTCCTGAGGGGGAGCAATTCAGAGAGGTCAGGCTGGGCAACAGACTCACGCCACGGGCACAGCGAAGTGCTCGGTTCATTTCTTCGCCACCTGCATATTTCTAGGGGAAATAATAGGCTATTAAAATGCTGTCCGGGTTGTAACCTTTCGGGATGTATCTTTAAGGCTGCTTTGAAGGAGTTCATACACGAAGGATTTATTGGTTCTTTCTAAGTGCTGGGCACTGCCCTGGGCTTTTCCTTCTGTGGAGACTCTCCTTCCTGAGGTTGAGTTCTCTCATCCTGCAGCACATGGCCGGAGCGTGGCCCCAACCGGCCTTCACCGTGGCACCACAGGACCCCGCACGACCATGCCCTTGGCACCTCCCAGAGCAGCCGTGATAAAATGGGTGGCTGCCTCATTACTTCTTTGGGCTCCCAGAGAGATTTCCAGATGCCTTATCTAAGCCCTGACTCACCCCCACATTTGCCAACAGATCCTGAAGGCCCACAATGTGAGGAAATAAGCAATACACAATCGGGGAGGTCTTTTGTGTGGCAAACGAGCTTCACTCTTCCTGGCTCTAAATAGCACCTATGCTATGGCAACATGACGTGCAGGGTCACTTCTATTTTCAGGTCTTCAATGCTAACCTTCTACAGTTTTCTGTTAACCTGAATGTCAAGGGGTGTTGCTTTTAATTAACGTTACGGCTTCATCTACAGAGCGATTGGAAACACCCGTTCCGCTCAAGGATTTTCCAAAGCTACCTTCCACTTGTGCGTCTCGACGCATTGCCGTACGGAAACGTTCACCTTAAATCTAAATAGTTGCAGAGCATGTGAGTTCCAGTGTCTCGGGAATGCCTAGCTTCGGCGATAAAACAGCTCACCATCAAATGCATTCAGTGCCCTAGTCATTTGTTAACTACCACTATCTGTTTAAAATTCTAGGGCAAGATCCTGAGAAAGTCGGAAGTGTGACCTCAATCCATTTTCTCCTCAAAAGCTGTCCTTTTGCTCCACATTCCTTTCAGAATTTTATCCTAATGTAACATATTTGTGCACTCGAGAATTTATTTTGCTGATCACCCCACATAGTGTCCCTAAAAATATTGTACATAAGTGAAAACCTAATACATTTACTGCTTCTTGTGACCCAATGGCTCTCAATGCCAAAAAAAAAAAAAAAAAATTATCCTGGATGGAATACTCACGATATAATTAAGCAAGACAACACATTTCCCAATTTTGATAAGTGATTGTCAAATATGGAGGCACAATTTTGTTAGACGTATCTCTTCATGAAATGGAAAGGTGAAGGTGTTAGCTTGGTTCAGAGAGACAGTATTTCAAATGTTCTTTTTTTCTTCCGTGCCTAGGAGATTACTGTACCTCAAGGTTATGTGCCACAGGGGAAGGCCCTTCCATTGTCAACTGAGGTGGGGATTCATGTGAAAGCAGAGGTGGGAAAGGACATCAAGCTCTTTTAGGTCAGAGCAAATATTCAAGTTGACCCCTTGGGACCATCCATGCCAAGCATCTCCTGGATACTCTTCATATACCTGAAGGGAAACATGGACCCCAGTGTAAAGACTGCTCTTCTAGAAAATCAGGTCAGAGCAATGGGAAGAAATATGCAGAATTACATCACGCATTCTCTTTACTTCCATGGTACGATAAGATATGGGGCAATGAAGGATGAGAGACACACGGGGTCTAAGATGATCCTAATAGCTCAGCTTGGGGCACCAAAAGGGAAGTCAGAAAAATAAGCCAGAGCAGCCTCCAAGGAGAGACACGGCGGCCGTTTGGTCCCTGATCTCTGGGACTGGGACAGCTGGGGGCATTTCAGACAGAGGCAATTGATTCTCTGCATCTGATGACTGACTGGAAGTTGCAACCAATCATAGTTTGTTTTTTTTTTTTAATTGAAATTGAAAGAAGACTCATTGAGCATGCATTTTATACCATTTTATACCAAGTTTCAAGGGTTTCAAAGATGAAGAGAACTAATCCTTTGCCTCAAAAGCTCACAGGCCAATGGACAAGGCAAATATGTAAGAGAAGCGAAAAGAGATAAATAGATCCTCAGAGAACGGGTTTGGGTTTGGCTCTTATGCTGGCTTTGGCCTGAATCAACCAACATACTAGAATCATAGAGCTGATAAAGCAGTACAGTTTGTCTAGTTTGATCCTTTAACGTTACAGACAGACTTTGAGGTGTTTTCTCCCAGTGCTGATACACAGGCTCTGCTGATACCCAAGGCTTCTCTCTACATATACTCCTATTTCTCAGCCCCAAACTCCCCTAGAGCCACAGAGAAACACTGATGGTCCTTCAAGAGGCATGCGGCCCCAGAATGGAAGTTACCTCTCATGCAGACAGGTTTCTGGGGACCCTTCTGCTCCCTACCCACCAATGCAGGTAGAACTTAGGATACTTTCTGGGAAAGTCTTCTAAAGTCACCAGAGTCAAGTCTTCTAAATATTCCCTCTAGCTCAGGGCACCTGGGTGGCCCAGTCAGTTAAGCATCAACTTCAGCTCAGGTCATGATCTCACAGTTTGTGGGTTCAAGCCCCATGTCAGGCTCTGTGCTGACAGCTCAGATCCTGGAGCCTGCTTTGAATTCTGTGTCTGCCTCTCTCCCTGCCCCTCCCATGCTCATGCTCTGTTTTTCTCTGTCTCTCAATAATAAATAAACATTAAAAAATTGTTTTAATTTAAAAAAATAATAAATAAATGAATAAATAAATAAAATATTCCCTGAATCTCATTCCCTCACTAAATAATCCCCTCATTCCCTGCAATGAGGGCTCTAATAAGAGAATACTCTTTATTCAAGTGTCTGCAATGTTTTTTCTAACAAGAGACATGGAAACTTTATCTTAAATCTTTAAAAAGAATTTTTTAATGTTTATTTATTTTCAAGAGACAGAGAGAGAGACAGAGAGAGTGAGTGGGGAAGGGGCAGAGAGAGAGGGAGGCAGAGAAGCTGAAGCAGGCTCAGACTGAGGCACAGAGCCTGACATGGGGATTAAACTCACAGACTGCGAGATCATGATCTGAGCCGAAGTTGGACGCTTAACCAACTGTGTCCCCCCAGGTGCCCCCTGAACAAATCTATCTCTAAATGAGGTGATGAACAAATGTCCTAATCAAAGACAAAAAGAAAACAAAGAGTCTCAAATGGTCAAGAATGTTCTAGCTGCATCTTTTCAGCCGGCCTGTTTTCTGGTGGTTCTCCTGCTCACCACCTCTAGGAGGTGGGTTATTTATTGTATTCTCCAGTTCATGGCATTCCTCCCTTGAACACAAGGGCTCCATGGGACCCAGCAACTACTTCGCCATCAGCCACTCTTCCCTGATTCCCTGCAAAGACCTCGCTGGTGCATCACAGCAGATGTGGGTGGGTTGCAGGGGCACAGACACAGGGTGCCTTCTAGAATGGTTTTGTTATGCAGGGAAGATCTGTCAAAGACTCAGCTCAAATAGAATATTTCCTTCTATTCTCCACGCGGTTGTTCAGATCTCGAAGCCTAAGGCTGGCCACAGAGCCTGAACTTCCTCCTCTGACAAACAGGTCCCCTCGTAACACATTGTTTTGGATTCCCCAGGGGAATGTGTTAAGTCTCTTCAATTTTTTGCATTTGTTTTTAATGATTTAATTTAAAAAGAATGTAAACCTGAGTACATGCTTCTTTCATATATACTGAAATAAAATAGTTTTGTTTTGCTTTTTTCTGAGCTTTATATTGTCTTCCTAAGGACCCAGATTGCAGATCAAGAGTCCCATATTAGCTGACCGATCTCCTCCAGTAAATGCAGTCCTCAAAAAGAGAGTGAAGGTAAGGAAGTAGCTTCCAGGAGGTTTGGCAAGTGTATGGATTCTGAGCTTCCGATACTGAGCTGCTTCAATGGTGTACTAACCAACCAACAATTGATAACTCTTTTTATGTTCGTTTCGTCAGAAATTTTCACAGGATTTGTCCAGTCACTACATGCTAGAAGCTAAAAACCCAAATGTGAAACCATGTTCCCTCGATCACATATTTTCTGTTGATGTATATCTTATATTAAGATTACTGATGGCAAAAATGTAAAATGGTGCCGTCACGATGGAAAATATTATGCGGGTGGTGGTTCTTCAAAAGTTAAACCTAAAATTATCGTACGATCCAGCACTCCCACTTCTGAGTATATCGACCAAAAAACTGAAACCAGAGTCTCGAAGAGGTGTCTGTACACCAGTGATCACTGCAGCATTATTTGCAAGAGCCAAAGGGTAGAAGGAACCCACGTGTCCTTAGATGGATCAATAGGCAAACAAAATGCAGTATGTACATACAACCGAATACCATCCAGCCATAGACAGACATGAAATCTTGACACGGGCTACAGGGATAAACCTTGAAGACATTATGCTGAGTGAAAGAAGACAGTCATGAACAGGACAGACACTGGATGATCCCACTTAGACAAGGTACCTGGAGTAGAGTAGTCCAATTCATAAAGAGCAAAAGTAGAACGCCGGTTGTCAGGGGCTGGGGATGGAGAATTCGTTTTCAAGGGGTCTAGAGTCTCAGTTTGGCAAGAGGAAACAGTTCTGGAGATTGGCTGCACCGTAGTGTGGATGTAGCTGACACTCCTGAATGGTTCACTATAAAATGGCTAACATGGTGAGTTTTACGTTACGTGTGTTTTACCGCAACGTTTAAAAATCCGTCATTAGTTCTATGGACATACGAAAAACCATTGGATCGTGCACTTTAAATAGGTCCATTAGGTGATGCGAATTTATTCTTACAATTTCTGTGGATTAGAAGGTAAGAGAGGGTGGTTGTGACTTGGAGTTTCTCGTGTAGTAGTGGTCAAGTGGTCAGCCAGGCTGAGGCTGGCAGACCCACTAAGGTGTTTCGTTACATGGCAAGTACGTTCCTTCTGGTCATTGGCAGAAGGCCTCAGTTTCTCCCCATATGGGCCTCTCCCCACAGGCTGCTTGAATACCTTTACAACATGACGGCTGCCTTCCCCCCTAAACAAGAGACTCAAAAGAGAGAAACTTCAGGGTGTCTGGGTGGCTCAGTCAGTTAAGCATCCAACCTCGGCTCAGGTCATGATCTCCCGGTTCATGGGGCTCTGTGCTGACAGCTCAGAGCCTGGAGTCTGCTTTGGATTCTGTGTCTCCCTCTCCACCCCTCCCTCGCTCATGCTCTGTCTCTCTTTCTCTCAAAAATAAATAAACAAAAAAAAATTTTTTTTAAAGAGAAACTTCACTATTTTGTATTAAATGTACGACAGAGGTGAGTCTGGTATACTCTAAACCTTTTGGCTATACTTTTCAAGTGCTGATGGCTTCCAAAAGACTGATAACTACCTGACAGAGCAAGAAGACAGAATTGTAGAGAATCCCTAAGAGGTCTGATCTGTCCCTAGAATATTCACAAAGGCTTTAGAAACCCGATGCTCTCAGGAACACTTGGAATATTGGGTTCAGCTTTCACAACAGCCAAAAAGAAAGCCCATCTCCCAGTTTCAACTCATACAACCAATGGAACTAACATGGTATCCGTACTATTTCAGCCTCAAGGTGCGGCCAAACTTCGTGTCAAATGGCCAGTAAATTACTTACACTACTGTATGTATGCAAACTAGAAGTATAATGGTCTTTCTCCTAGAAATTCTAGAAGCAAACTTTAACCAAGAAGTACATGTCTCGGGGCACCTGGATGGCTCCGTTGGGGTTGAGCGACCAACTCTTGATTTCCACTCAGGTCATGAGCGAGGTCAGGTCATGAGGGAGCCCCACATTGGTATTCTCTCTCTCTCTTTCCCTCTGCCCTCCCTCCCTCAAAATGAATAAATAAACTTAAAAAAAAAAAAGAAGTATGTCTCATTTTTCTAACTAGCAAGCTAGTACTGAGATTTACCGCAACTGACTCTAATTTTCGGTGTTGCCCAGAAGTGAATTTAGCTGAAGTTAATGAAATCAGTTTTAGAATCTCTGCTGATAGGGGTCCCTTCCAAGACCCTAGGGATGGTCTTATTGTGTTGAATAGGCCTTGTTTTTTGTTTGTTTGTTTGTTTGTTTGTTTTTTAATTTGAAAAAAATGAGACGTTTCACGGCAATCAGTTAAGATCTCTGTCACTTTCCACGCTGCCTCCCCTCCATCATATTTCATCAGATGGTGTTGAAGTGGCCTTACCCATTGTACATCTGGCTATGGAGCAGCTTACACAAGATACTGGTGTCAATGAAGATGATTTAAAATTCCTAAGGGGCGCCTGGATGGCTCAGTGCATTGAGTGTCTGACTCTTGGTTTCAGCTCAGGTCATGATCTCACAGTTTGCAAGCCCCATGGTGGGCTCTGAGCTGACAACTCAGAGCCCCAGCGTGCCTTCTTTCTTCTCTCAAAAATAAATAAATAAACATTTTATAATGAAAAAAATAAAGTAAAATTCCTGAGACCACACACTGCATGAAGAACATTGGTGACAAAATGCGTGTTTTCGATTCTGAAAGCATTTAAAAGCAGTTACTTTCCAAGAAAACTTGAAATGTCCTAAAAATCTTACACTCATATGTGAAAGAAAGGTTTTCCCAAATTTGACCATAATTGTAAATATTTACGTCATATTGTCACTAACAAGTCATGAAACATAAAGAAATTTGTTCATACTATCAGAACTTAAAAAGCAATCTGTCAATCATGCTAAAGGAAAACGGATTTATCTTCATACTCTGTAGAAAATTCTCTTACAAAACCAATGTTATATAGGGAGGCACTTAAAGAGTTTGTCACCAAAAAATGTAGAGAAAAGTGTTATAGAGAGTTATGTCAACCAATTAACATAAATAATAAACAATGTTAATACTATATAATAATGTATAATTATTATATCATTATATAATAATATGAAATATATATAATAATATATAACTTAATAGACACAGTTAATAAACTGTTGTGGAGATTTTTTGGATTTGGTGATCATTTTGTGATGCTTTGTTAATCTTTTTAAATTTGTAATTTGTAATTTGTGGTGGTTCTTTTCTCATTCGAAATAAACATTTATACACAACACAAAGTACTAAAATACTAAAAGTACAGATGAAATAATATTAGCTATTGATTGGAATACTCAGTAATACTTTACTGTAATTATTGTTCATTTTTAAAATTCTGAGAGATTAAATACAGAAATATTTCATTTTTCTATACTTTGGCTATCCTGTTATTCTGTTAATAGATTTGATTTTATAGTTTACAGTTAGATAGCATTTGTCCCCTTTTCTTTAGTAAACCATCTTTCTCTTTAAAATATAGAAGCATTTCCTTTAACATTTTTTATTAATGGCTATTTGCTTATCTAATCTAGACACTATATCTAAAATGCCTAATGAAAATTTATGTTCATCAAAACAAAAATATTTCTGTTCATTCTTTTTTTAAATTTTTTTAAATATTTATTTATTTTTGAGACAGAGAGAGACAGAGCATGAGTGGAGGAGGGGCAGAGAGAGAGGAAGACACAGAATCCGAAGCAGGCTCCAGGCTCTGAGCTGTCAGCACAGAGCCCCACACGGGGCTCGAATTCACGGACCGTGAGATCATAACCTGAGTCAGATGTTTAACTGACTGAGCCACCCAGGCGCCCCAGAAAATATTTCTGTTCATTCTGAGTATCACAGCATCATAATATGCTCTTATAATTTCTATAATTTAAGTTTTGGGATTCTCTTTGTACATATAAGTTTTACTGATGGAAAAAGGTGGTTTCCTTTTATTTTTTTAAATATTTTTTTTAAACGTTTATTTATTTTTGAGACAGAGAGAGACAGAGCATGAACAGGGGAGGGTCAGAGAGAGAGGGAGACACAGAATCTGAAACAGGCTCCAGGCTCTGAGCTGTCAGCACAGAGCCCAACGCGGGGCTCGAACCCACGGACTGTGAGATCATGACCTGAGCTGAAGTCGGACGCTTAACCGACAAGCCACCCAGGCGCCCCAGGTGGTTTCCTTTTAAACACACAAATTAAGATGTCAGCCCCAGAGGAACACTGTGTCCTCAAACTATCTCGGAGAGATAACAGATAAAGATAATTTTCTCTAAATATCATTGATTAGTCAGGACCTTTCAGTTGTGAGTGACAGAAAAATCCAACCGAAACTGATTGAAGCAAAAACGAAGCTTCATGGTCACGGGTGGGGAAGTGCCAGGAGGGCCATTTGGCAGGGGACCCACACCTGGACTCCACATCATGTCCCTGCGCACTGCCCTCTGTGATGACTCTGTTCTCAAAAAGGCACTCGCCTCGTGGTGGGAAGGTCACGTGACACAATTCCAAGATTAAGACCCACCACTCCAAACCCGGCTGAAAAAGTGAGTGTGCCTCTCAACAGCCCCAGGAGAAGCTGTCTCCTTAGTTTTGATGAACCCTCCCCCACATCCAGCATCGGGGCCAGAAAGAGGCACTATGTCAATGGGCCAGCACCCAGATGGGATCCTGTTTTATTGAAAAAGGGAAATAGACCATGAGCAGAAAAACCAATTGTTCAGTAGGATTATGAGACATAAGAGTCCATCTGGTGTAAAACTTAGGAGAGTGGTCCTGAAGGTGTTGCCTCTGAGACATTGTCGGGGAGCGGGGGCAGGGCGGGGGGGGGGGGGGCGGAGGGACCCAGGGGATGTGTAGGTGTGTGTGAGGGGACAGTGTGTGTGTGGTATGTGTGTGGTGCATGTGAGTGCGGTGCCTACATGGAAACCAAAATGTCCACAGTAAAACATCCACGGTGCCCGGTGGAATAGAGAGCCCTTCTAGGGTTGTCACTAAGGAAACTCAAGTGAGGTCACGGTGAAATGTTGAAGCATTACAAATTAGGTTAGAAAAAGCCACCTGCCAAGGCAAACAGTATGGGTGGGAGTAGAGGGAGAGAAATATGGTCCCAAGTGGGCGTGCTGACATTTCATGCGGTTCACTAACTCTATGCTTTGTGGCCTTCATAAATTTCACTCAGAATTACTGTCAATGAAATTAATGAAGTCACAGGCTGTCCAACAAAAGGAGTATCAATCTGTAATTTTCCATTGGGTCAGTGAGACCTCAACTTATTATCGTAGGCATGCTTCTTGTCCTCAAGGCTGGGTGTTGACTTTGCTTCAAGTTCCTTTCAGGAATTCCATGAAAATTTTATGCCTTGATGTTTCTCAACAAATTCGGGTAACTTGTGGAGCTGAGAACTCTGCCTTAAGGACCAAAAAACGAACATAAATACGAACAAACAAAATCAAAACACAAAAAAATGAATTTTGAGGGCTGTAAGTCAGTTTCAGTCTCTGCCTTTCCAGAATAAGATCTTCCTCCAGCTTTCTTAAAAGATGTTTGTAAATAACATTTATAATTTTATTGTTCCAAGTAGGAAGGGAAGATGGAGAAAACAATGTTTCTCTGAAACACATCACTTCCAAATTTCAAGATGCAAAGTAGACATTGTAGGGATGTTGTTCTACGTGTTTCTTTCCTGAGAGTGTATTTGATTGCATCAATAACACGCTTATCTTGAAGAAGTTTTAAGAAAGTTTCTATTGGTACACCATAGCCATTTTCCACCATATTACCTAAGTTAGAAAATAGAGGTTTGTTTTACTTACATAAAGGTATTCATATGTATTATATAAAATATAATGATGGTTGAGTTCTACATTAAAGAAAAACACTACACGCTTGTTCCAAATCAAAGGACAATAGCAAATATGAGAACAAATTTACCCTGGAAACTGAAATTCTCATTTCTTTTGCCAGATCTCCAATTTCCTACTTAGAGGTATAATTCAGGTTATTTTATTTCTATTTCTCCATGTGGAGATGTCTGCTCTCTATTAATTATTTTAAGGAATAGAGAACTAGCAATGATCCTAAGAAAGGGAGAATCGACATTCTGTTCTATTAAAGAATTTTGAGTTTTCTCTCCCCTGGAGTTTATCATAAGGTGTCTTTTCCTGGATCAATTGCCTTGTGCCTCCATGAACTTTGTTTCCCTTCCAAATCCAGGTGTTTCTCCAGATCATCGTAAGTTTTTTGTCTTGGCTTCCAAATCATTGTTGTTGAGCCATATTCCACCCATCAAGGTTCCCTAAAGTGTGTTTAGACTATCTGTCTTTAGACTATCTTTTTTTTTTTAATTTTTTAAAATATTTATTTGGGGGGGGGAGAGAGAGAGAGAGAAAGAGAGAGAATAAGGGGGGGGGGGGGGGGGGCAGAGGGAGAGGGAGACACAGAATCCGAAGCAGGCTCCAGGCTCCGAGCTGTCAGCACAGGGTCCGACGTGGGGCTCGACCTCACCAACCGTGACATCATGACCTAAACCAAAGTTGGACACTTAACCGACTGAGCCACCTGGGCACCACTGCCTTTAGACCATCTTAACTTCTTCTGCCAGCAAAGGGATATATAGTGATAGCGGCCTACCTCAAGAAACGGAATGAAATGTTTTGTCTCAAAGTGAAGTGTGGCGCGTTTAGCTTCAGCCATCACCAATGGCAAAGCCCCTCTCCCACCACCACTATTCCTAAAATGATCTTAAAGTCCTATAGGTGGGAGCACAGGAGCCACAGCCCAACTCAGCTGCCAGTAGAAACCTAAACAAAATTCCAGAGGCGATGACAGAATTTCCCTCTTCAGAGAATGAAAGACACAGGCCAGCATGGAGTATTTCCTGACAAGGACTTTGCTGAAGGAATGGTCCTGGGGCTGACTCTACCTGACACTAATTCTTTCGTGGTATCTTATTTTTTAAAAAATCTGGGGACTAAGGTGGGGAGTGGGGGAAGAGAAAATGGAGGAAAAGCTAATGTGGCTACCATTTGCCAAGAACCGTAAGAATATTTAGTATCTCTCTAAAGCTCCTTTGCCATTGCCAAGCTGTTAAGGAGAAGAACTCAGCAGTACAAGTCTTTGCTAGTGTCCTACAGCCAGTGTGAAATGCAGTATTGAAAATTGAGCATGGGTTATGACTTTTTGACCAGTTTTGCGGCCACATGCAGCACCCACAATGTATTGCTTGTTTTGTTCATCCACTCTTTGGAGTACTTAAGCAGCGATACTTGATAGGTAGATTGAGGTCCAGGAAATGAAAGGATCCCAAGGCTCTAGCCAGCCTGTGCTGTTATTTGCCATAGAATCTTCTTCCAGGTCTTCCTCTGCTAGACCCCACCCTCCCGTTGGATTTTCCACTCAGCATCCATCTTCCCACCCCCTCTTCCCACCACTCAAAACAAGAAAAATAGTTTCTTTCAACGTAGCTTCTTTCCAGGACTTACTCTGGTCTTCTATCAACTTCTCATCTTCCAGATCAGATAAAAATTAAATCTTTGAAACGTCTGTATGTATGTGGATAGTTGTAGAATGAAGGAACGTTTCAACAATGGAAATAAATATCTGCTAATTGAACTGGCGAAAGGTGTCATTCTTCAATAATCAACATCTTCTTAAGAAGAAAAAAACTCTTTCAAAAAAGGTGCATTTGTTAACTTTTCCATGGGCAGGACTGTGGTAAGTACTTCACAATGGTGACCTCATGTAGGCCCCGTAATGCCCCCATGAGCTAAGTATTGTGATCTTCGGTTTATACTTCAGTAGACAGACAACGACGAGCCAAGTCACATCACTTGTCTGAAGTCACACAGCTGGCAGATGCAAAGCTAGAATTCAAGGAGAGTGTGATTCAATGACAAAGCTCCGTTTTGAACCACCATAACCTACTGATTACCATGTTAATCCTTTGATAATTACCACAACCTCAGAAGTCAAAAGATTTGTCGCAGTGGTTGGGGAGGAGGTGGAGAAGTTGGAACTCTTGTGAGCTGCTGGTGGGAACGTAAAATGATGCAGTTGTTTGGGGGGAAAATTGGTGATTCCTGAAGAGGTTAAACACAGAATTATCATATAACCCACCAAGTCCACTCCTAGGCATATTCCCAAAGAATTGAAAGCAGGGTCTTGAAGAGACACTTGTACATCGGTGTTCATAGCAGCATGGTTCACAATAGCCAAAGGGTAGAAGCAACTCAAGTGCCCATCGATGGATCAATGGATAAGTAGAATCTGTCAGGTCCATAAATGGAATGTTTTTCAGCCTTAGGAAGACATGAAATTCTGACACATGTTACAACATGGATGAGCCTTGAAGACATTATGCTAAGTGAAATGAGGTGGTCAAAAAAGGACACACACTGTATGATTCCACTACAGCAGAGAGAGAAGGTAGAACGGCGGTCGCCAGGCGCTCAGGGGAGGAGAAGTGGGAGTTCCTTTTTTAAGGGGTATTAAGAAGTTCAGCTTGGGAAGAGGAAACACTTCTGGCGATGGGTGGCGGTGATGGCTGCACGTCAATATGAATGTGCTCCATTGTGTAGGCTAACACTGCCCATAAACTAGGAACAGGAAAGGAGATTCAATTTCAACTGCAAAAATAATGAAGCCAAGTCCTCATTCTAATTATAAAAATCTAAAGCCTCAGACTCATGAACTGAGATTAGTTGCATTTTTTTTCTTATTTTTAACATGAAATAAACACAGAGAAATATAAGGCAAACTCTTGCATCCATTACCTAGACTGGGCAGCTCTCTCATTGGCTTCAATTAGAAATGGGTGTACAACTCTATCTACAGATACTTCATATATAACATGTAGACAGTCCCCTCTGATGAAACATGATGTTGCAGTTCAACGGCATCAGACCATGGGAGGGACAAACAAAGGAGGTGAATTTAGAGTCCCAAAAATAAGATAAAGGGAATTTGAAGAAAAGATCCTTCCACTCAGAAGAGTATGGAAGGAAAGGACAGAAGGGTGATCTATGGATTTTGAAAAGATGATCACTAAGGAAAGCAAGGTTAATTTACAAAGGTACACCCACCATTAGATATCTAATACTCTGCGGAAAACAGGATTTAATGTACATAAAATTTCTCTAATATGTCACTTTGTTAGAGATACTGACTCATGTCACGCCTAGAACTCTGTGAGTAGGCTATGAAGAAGGAAGGAAGTAGGGAAACCTGGCTGGCTCAATTGGAAAAGCTCATAACTCTTGATCTCGGGGTCATGAATTTGAACCCCATGTTGGGTATAGAGATTACTTAAAAATAAATAAACTTAAAAAAAAAGAAGGAAATAAGTGCAGTGTCTGTCGAACGAGATTTTCCTGCTACAAAGCTACTAGTTCATGAGAATGGTCGCAGGGTATGTGCTGATTAGTGACACTTTGGGGCTCTAATAACTTAGAATTTGTCATGACTCACTGAATTTTTTTAATTTTTATTTATTTTTTTAAGTTTTAATTTTAATTCCAGTTAGTTAACGTACAGTGTAATATTGGTTTCAGGTATACAATGTAGTGACTCAACAATTCTATGTTATTCAACGCTCATGATGATAAGTGTCCTCTTAATTCCTATCACCTATTTCCCATCCCCCACCCTGTCTCCTCTAATAACCATCAGTTTGTTCTCTGTAATTAAGAGTCTGTTTCTTTTTTTTTTTTAAGTTTATTTATTTATTTTGAGAGAGTATGAGCAAGGGAGGGGCAGAGAGAGGAAGACAGAGAATCCCAAGCAGGCTCCACGCTGTCAGCACAGAGCCCGAGGTGGAACTTGAACTCATAAACCATGAGATCATGACCTGAGCCGAGATCAAGAGTTGGATGCTTAACCAACTGAGCCACCCAGGCACCACGAGAGTCCGTTTGTTGATTTGTCTCTCTCTCTTTTCCCTTTGCTTGTTGGTTTTGTTTCTTAATTTCCACAAGTTGAGTGAAATCATATAGTACTTGTCTTGCTGTGACTTATTTTGCTCAGCATCATACCTTCTAGTTCCGTCCATATTGTTGCAAATAGCAAGATTTCATTCTTTTTTATGGCTGAATACTACTCCATATTGTGTGTGTGTGTTCACGTGTGTGTGTGTGTGTGTGTGTGTGTGTATCGCATCTTCTTTTTAATTTTTTTTTTTTAATTTTAAATACAATCTATGCCCCAATGTGGGGCTCAAACTCATGACTCCAAAATCAAGAGTCACATGCTCTACCAACTGAACCAGCCAAGTGCCCCATGTCTTCCTTATCCATTTATAAATCACTGAATATGTGGGCTGCTTCCATACCGTGGCTATTGTGACTAATGCTGCAATAAACATAGGGTGTGTTTATCGCTTTGAATTAGTGTTTTTGTATTCTTTGGGGAAAAACCCAATAGAGCAATTGCTGGATCTTAGTGTAGTTCTATTTTTAACTTTTTGAGAAAACTCCATACTGTTTTCCACAGAGGATGCACCAGTTTGCATTCCCACCAACAGCATGAGAGCATTCTCTTTTCTCCACATCCTTGCCAACACCTGTTGTTTCTTGTGTTGTTGCTTTTAGCCATTCTGACAGGTGCGAGGTGATAATCTCATTGTAGTTTTGATTTGCATTTCCCTGATGGTGAGTGACGATGAACAGTTTTTCATGTGTCTGTTGGCCATCTGTATGTCTTCTTTGTAGAAATATCTGTTCATGTCTTCTGTCCGTTTTTTAATTGGATTATTTGTTTTTCAGGTGTTGAATTGTATCAGTTCTTTATAGATTTTGGATACTAAGTCTTTATCGGATCTGTCATTTGCAAATATCTTCTCCCATTCCATAGGTTGCCTTTTAGTTTTGTTGATTGTTTCCTTCAGTGTGCAGAAGCTTTCTATTTTGATGTAGTCCCACCAGTTTATTTTTGCTTTTGTCTCCTTTATCTCAGGAGACATATCTAGAAAGATGTTTCTACTTTGGATGTCAAAGAAGTTACTGCCTATGTTCTCTTCTAGAGTTTTTATGGTTTCAGGTCTCACATTCAGGTCTTTAATCCATTTTGAATGTATCTTTGTGTCTGGTGTAAGAAGGTGGTCCAGTTTCATTCTTTTGCATGTTGTCCAGTTTTCCCAACTCCGTTTGTTGAAGAGACTGTTTTTTTCCCACTAGATGTTCTTTCCTGCTTTGTTGAAGATTAATTGACCCTATAGTTGTGGGTTCACTTCTGGGTTTTCTATTCTATTTCCTTGATCTCTGTGTCTATTTTTGTGCAAGTTCCATACCGTTTTGATGATTATAGATTTGTAATATAACTTGAAGTCTGAAGTTGTGATGTCTCCAGCTTTGCTTTTCTTTTTCAAGATTGCTTTGGCTATTCAAGGTCTTTTGTGGTTCCACACGAATTTTAGGATTGTTTGTTCTAGCTCTGTGAAAAATGCTGTTGGTATTTTGGTAGAGACTGCATTAAATGTGTAGATTGCTTTGGGTAGTATAGACATTTTAACAATATTTGTTCTTTCAATCCATGAGCATGGAACATCGTTCCATTTATTTGTGTTCTCTTCAATTTCCTTCAGAAGTGTTCTATAATTTTCAGAAAACACCTTTTTGGTTAGATTTATTCTTAGGTATCTTATTATTCGGGATGCAATTGCAAATGGGATTGTTTGTTTAATTTCTCTCTCTGCTGCTTCATTATTGGTGTGTAGAAATGCAACAGATTTTTGTGGATTGATTTTGTATCCTGCAACTTTACAGAATTTGTTTAACAGTTCTCGCAGTTTTTTGTGATTCACTGAAATTGAAATTTGAGTTTCCTGTGAGAATATTTGCTAGAAAATTTTTTTGAAGTAAAGGAAAGAGATAGCTTGCTTAAAAGTAGAATTAATAAGCAAGGAGAGCTCCTAAAAAAATCATCATATACAAATAGTACTGTTAAACCATCAATGTGATAATCATTAGTGGTTTTCTATCTTCTTGTTATGGGTAATACTAATAAATAATATTACTATAAATCTCTGTCTACCTCTATATCTACATCTTTATATTTGTTAAGCAAAATAATTAAATATATTCCTACTTGTCCTTTTCTATTAGCAGATACCCTATGAACATAAAAGCAATAAAATTAGATTTCTTTAAAATATTCGGTATGTCAATTTTTTACCTTCCTTCCAACTAAGGAAAATTTTAATGTAGTCAATAAAATCTATACACTTTTTCACTATATTATTGCAAATATATTTACCCACATAAATATTTCTCTAATAACCTTTTTTAAGGTTTTATTTTTAAGTAATCCCTATACTCAACATGTGGCTCAAACTTACGACCCCGAGATCAAGAATCTCATGCTTCACCAAATGAGCCAGCCAGACACCCCAAACATCTCTCTAGTGACTTTTTAAAAATACCTATGTATCTATCAATATCTATAACTATACAGTGTTTACTTTGCCAAATCTTTTCATAATGGTCCACGCAAGGAATTCAGTCCCTGTGGGTGGTCAATATATAATATAATAATATAACAATATTTTTGAACTGACTGCCTCAATCACTAGTTGACTGAAATTGTCTCAGTTTATTTATTAGACAGACAGAATCTTAGCATTTGAAAAAGGAGACAGTGAGTGGAATAACGAAAATGTTCTAGAACTGGATGGTGATGATTGTTGCACAACCTTGTGAATTTACAAAGTGCTATTTTGAAGTAATTGAAATGATGAATTTTTATATTGTGTATGTTACCACAATAAAAAAGAGTGTATTTTATTTTATTTTATTTTATTTTACTTTATTTTATTTTATAGAGGACACTCTGTTCAGCCTGACAGTCCTTTTTTTTTCTTTTTTTCTGGTAATGGTATCTGGTATCTGGTCTGAAGTGAATAACACCTAATTTAAAGCTTAATTATAGAACATTGTTTAGAATATCATCCCAAGAGGGATGGGAAACATGGTAATTTACCAGAAGACTGGAAGTAATTTGGCATCTCTCTGTGGAAATTTGGCAAAATATAAATTTGTATATATATTTTTTTTGAGTATATATATTCACTTTTTTAATAACATTGAGCTCCCAACAGGCCAGCAAATCAAAGAAGGAGACAAGATACACTCTAGCTTGTACTCCAGGCACACGTCCCCAGGCAAGCTGGCCCGCCCTCTGGGCAGCGGTTGGCTTTCTAGACGACACATAAACAAGTGTCTTTGACAGAAAGACCAAGTGGCTCCAGGTCCTGACGATAGTGCACAGTAACAAAGCAGGGAAGTCAAGACCCCGGTCTATTTACAAAGCCTACGTGCTAGAAAGGACAGAGATAAAGTCGTTCCCAGGAGGAGCGACATCAGCACAGGCCCCGATGCTCTCCTTTCTCCAGCTTCCAAGAGCCTATCCAGGCTGCACAGACTCAGTGCAGAGAAGCCAACAGAAAAGGCCACTGCTTGGCCTTGACCACAGGG
Source organism: Panthera uncia (assembly GCF_023721935.1). NCBI lineage: Eukaryota > Metazoa > Chordata > Mammalia > Carnivora > Felidae > Panthera > Panthera uncia. The sequence goes on from NC_064812.1 coordinate 75,646,479, forward strand.
CAGGAGAGCTTCCAGCCCACCCAATCCCAAACATTCTTATGTATGCACCTGTTAAAATACAGGAACCTTAGACTCTGTCAAGCAGGCAAAGAGGAGAACGCCGCTGTGTCCAGGCTGACAATGGAGAACTATCCAGTAGCCTGATGCTCCTTCCACCATTCTTGAAATGGATATCTGCACAGTTTTATTAAAAAGAACTTGGGAAACTAGCCTGTGGAAGACCAGAGGCCCCATAGTTTACCCTTCCCAACCTGTGCCCAATGCTATGACAAATTCCCCCGAGGCTGGGTCTCCTGTATACACATGTCTGATGAATAACCCCAGTTCTACCCAGCCCTAGAGTCTCCTCTGGGACACAGAGTAGCAGTAGACTGATCTCCACCGACATCCCTAGCGTGTGTGTGTGTGTGTGTGTGTGTGTGTGTGTGTGCGCGCGCACGCACACACATATACACACACTCACATGCTCTTTCCTTTCGGTTACTCGCTAGCTGCTTTGTGGCCGCTCTTGTGTCAGGTGCTGGAAGAAAACCATGAATAGAACAAGGTTCCTGCTCTTAAGGTTCAAGGTTTCATATGGGAGAGAGACAAGCAAGGGGGTATATAAATGATCATGTGATTTGAGATGCTAGGATCTAGAAGTGCACAGAGGCCAAATGAGCCTGGGAGCGCGTGCCCCATCCACCTCAAAGCTCGGCATGCCCGGCAGAGGTATGATGTGAGAAGGCACCTTGGCATCTCTCTGCGTGGGTCAACACAAGTCCTCACAGCCGCTCGGGCATGGCTTCTCAAGCAGTAAAAACCGATGACCAAAAACTAGTAAGGAGATTTAGCAACTAGAAACATTCATATCCATTGAGACAAAGGACCAGTCTGAGTGATTTTTTTAAGAGTGATTTGAAATATTAAAACTGAAATGTCTATTTGTTCAGTAAGCTAAATTCTGGACCCACAAATAGAAGTCCAGAAGTGGTCAATTTGTCTCTTTTTATTTACAAGAAAACAAGCATCTAGCTTCCCTGAACTGCCAATCTAGTTATGAAAAACCAGAGGAAGAGAAAGGGGAGGGCAGGGAGAAGGACCCAGCCGCCCTGCACAGGATCTGCCTCCATTAGTCAAAATTCTTCTCCGCAAAGGGAACTAATGTGTAGTTACCCCAACATTTGGGTCATGGCTAGATTACTCACATCAATGATCAGTTGAATTCCCAATTCTGTGAGAGTAGATTTGATCCCAATTTTATAGATAAGGAAATAGGGGCTCAGAAAGGGAATGATTTACCCAAGTTGACACAGCTAATAAGTGACAGAAGAAATGTGCTGTGGCTGGTTGGTGAGATGTAATGTTCTAGACAACAAGCTAAACTGGATGATTTCAAGGCGGAATTGCAGCTCTTGGGCAATGATTTCCGAGCCTGTACTAAGCTTCAATTCCCTGAAATGTGTCATCGCTATCTGGCCAGTGCCCCAAAGCTGTAACCCCTGGTGTCAGCCCTCAGTTCCTTCCTCTCTTGACCCCACAGCCTGTCACGATATCCTAACCATCATGCCTCCAATCTGAGTGTGTGTCTCCAACCCCACACCCTGCTTGCACTCTGGGCCCTTGTCTCCTGGGAAATTTCCAAGCCTTTTCCGCCTCTGTATCCCAGCAGCCCATCTCCACACTGCCACCGGGGGTGCTGCATGGCCAGGCTTTCAGACCTCTACTAGGACCTACTGCCTGCAGGAAATACATGTGTGCTTGAACAGGCAGTCCTGGATCACTTTCGGAGCAAGCAGGGTTAGAGTGAGAATTTAACATAGAGGGTCATTAACAATCTGGCTAGAAGCTGCCTTCAGACCTCATTCCCCACCTGACTTACTCCCCACCTGTCCAGCCTCCCATTTGCCCGCTCAGACCCTACCAGATTCACAGCTCACTTTGGAGCCAGCTGTGTTTGCCCACGCAGCTCTCTGCCTGGAATTTTCTTCTCCTTCCCTTGTCTAGTACATGCCCGCTCATCCCTGTGAGTCAGACAAGAACACCCTCTTCTGTTGAAACCTCAGCTCGTGCCCCCAGGCAGAAGGGGATGCTCCAGCCCTGGACCCCAAAGCCATGCGGACAAGGGCACATCCCCAAAAGAATGTTTACTGCACTGTAGTTTCAATATAAGCTTCACGTCTGTTTTCCCCATCAAACTGTGAATTTCTGCATCATGCCCAGTTAACTTTGAGCCCCACGTGCCTATACTTAGCACGTAGTACATGCTGGGTAAGTTTGTTGAATGCAGATAACCGGGAATATCTGAGACTCAGAATCCTGCTTCTCCAGAAGTAGAATAGATGCTTCCTATGAGATATACCCGTGCTTTGGATATAATCTTGCCAGCCTTTTACTTCAAAATAATATTTTCAAAGAGGCCCAGGATTTCAATTTCTAGTACTAGGGAGAGATTGCTACTCTGTGGGGGCGGGGGTTAATTTTGGACCCTGGTGATGCCTTCTCTAAGAAAAACAAAACCCCTGACTCAGTTGGAGAGAAGCCACCTTTCTTATCCCTTTCCTCACCAGAGGTGCCCCTCCCACTCCCTGTGGACAGTCCGCCCCCTCCCCACCACTCCTTTGCCCCCCTCCTGTTACAAACCACGTGGATTTGAGTTTCACCTACAGTTCCTTCCCTCTGTTCTCTCTTTTCTACCACTTACTTTTCCTATTCTTTTCCACCTTTTCTGCTAGTCTCGCGTGTCCATTTTGCCAACACACCCTTTCTTCCCCTTCTCTCAACCCCATCTAGACTGGCAAAACCACTTGGACTGCACCAGAACTCAGAGAGACAGGACTTCCACCCCAGCTAAACTCCTCACCACCCTGGAGAAAGTGCTTAAACTTCTCAGAGTCTTTGAACCATCATCTGCTAAGAGGATACTGCATCCTTGTTTGGTTCCTCTTTGTATTCTGGGCTTTTCTTTTTCTTGGAACTTCTTGGTTTTTCCTGTAATTTTAGGTTATGAATTTATGTAAGCCTCTCAGATACTTTTTTGATGAGATAACAAAAAATATACAAATTAAGTCTCTAAGAGTTACAAAGATTTAACCAGATAAATCTATAATGAATTTAGCGCAGTACCTGAAAAATGTTAGCTCATTTTCAGTAATCGTTCTCTTCCAAAAGGAACCCCTGTGCACTATTGGTGGGGATATAAATTGGTGCAGCCACTCTGGAAAACAGTATGGAAGTTCCTCAAAAAATTAAAGAGAGAACTACCCTATGATCCAGAAATCACAATTCTAGATATTTATCCAAAGGAAATGAAATCGGGTTCTCAAGGAGATACATGCACCCCACGTTCATTGGAGCATTACTGACAATAATCAAAATATGAAAACAACCTAAGTGTTGTCAATTGCTGAATGGTAAAGAAAATGTGGTAAATAGATACAATGGAATATCATTCAATCATTAAAAAGAAGGTAATCCTACCATTTGCAAGAAGATGGATGAACTTGGAGGGCATTATACTAGTGAAATAAGCCAAAAGACAAATACTATATGATCTAAAAATGTTGAGTTCATAGAAACAAAGATTAGAACAGTGGTTACCAGGGGGTGGGAGTTGTAGGATCAGGGTATGTGAAAGGTCAAAGGGTACGAAATTTCAGTTATAAGGAAAATAAGTTCTAGGAAGCTATGTACATGGTGACTGTAGTTAATAACACAGTATTGTATCCCTGAAGTTTGTTACAAGAGTAGATCTTAAGTGTTTTCACCACACACAGAAAAGAAATGGCAACTAGGTGAGGTGATGAGAGTGTTAATTAACCTGATTGTGGTAATCAGTCCATAATGTATACATGTATTAAACCATCACATTGTACATGCTAAAAAACTCACATTGCACCATCTAAATACACAATATTTACCTGTCAATCATACCTCGGTAAAGCTGGAAAAAATTACTTCTCTTCCAGCTATCATGAAATATTAGCTGGTTAGTTATTTCACAAGGTTATTGTGAGAATTTTTTTAATGTTTATCTTTGAGAGAGAGAGAGACAGAGTGTGAGTGAGGGAGTGTGGAGAGAGAGGGAGACACAGAATCCGAAGCGGGTTCCAGGCTCTGAGCCATCAGCACAGAGCCCGATGCGGGGCTCGATCTCACTGACCGTGAGATCATGACCTGAGCTGAAGTCAGAAGCTCACCTGACTAAGCCACCCAAGTGCCCCATGAAAAGTTTTTTAAAAAATACCATCTAGTTACAAATACTGTTGTAAGTACTTTACAGATATTAACTCATTTGACCCTGCAAAGGAACCTCCTAAGAATCATCTGAAGTCCTCCCAATCTCATCCCCATTTCCGTAGGTCCGTCATCACTGAACCACACACTTAGTAACCAGCCCAAAGTCTCAGAGTTCGTGAGCATGGTGGCAGAGCAATTCCTTAGCCTGGGATTTTTATCCCAACACTAAAATTCCCCTACTTGGCAATTTAGGGAGGAAAGAATTACCTCCATCGATACCAAACACTCCTACTGTAATTAAAATTAGGCATTTTGGTTTGCCCAATCCCAAGGTACAGTCAGAAATGTCCCATAGCTCTGCCCTGAGGAAGTGTGGCTACATGTTTTATTGAACTTTTCCTCCTTATCTCCAAGAGCATTAGTCAGAATCCATGGACTAAAGCTGTGATGATTGGGGAGGAACTCATTTCCTGGGGATTGAGGCTGACGATTGGAGAAGCAGCCAAGGAACTCCAACATGGCGAGTTGGAAGCCAATTGGTCATCCATCCAGAGGAAACCTTCCAGACTGGGTCCGTACTGGTACGTACGAGAAACAGACAGGTGCTGCTATGCCTCCTTCTTTCTTTCTTTCTTTCTTTTTGCACATTTTCTTTCTTCCTTCTCTTTTATGAACAAGCCCCAGCCTCATAGTGGGAAGGATCATCCATTTCAGATAGACAGCCACTAGGAATGTTGGCTAACACCATCTCATTGTCCAGACCTCCAGCCCCAGAACCAACCCTCCTCACAGCTTGGCTGCGATTTCCCTCTCACGGGCTCTCCCTCCAGAGTCTTGGCCAGAGGACTAACTCACAGAAGCATAAACAATGGGCTCCTTTTAGCACGTAGAATTGTAATAAATCGACATTCAAAGGGAAGGGAAAGTCTACATACACCTTGTGTTACTGTCAGGGTAACTTGAGATCTGGGGGTCTAGCCTGTCTAACCTGAAGAATTTTTCTTAATGTGGTTTTGAACATTAAGATTCCCATGGTTTCTAAGGTCTGCTTCGCAGACAAGCCTACTTGTGACTTTAAAGGCAAGATAAAAATGATTTGTAATTAGCATCCTCAGGCTTCATAAGCATGTGTCTGGGCAAAAGGAGTTGACTTGCCTAAGAGGGATAACCATTGTTATCCTATGATGCTGTTAAACTTTGGCAAACCCTCTTACACTGGTAGGTTGTACATAGATAGCATTGCTTAGCCCCCCACAAATTATCATGGACTCCAGAAGAACCAGATCTTGATTTTAAAATATGTGTTACACTTCTAGGGGGCGCCTGGGTGGCTCAGTCCGTTAAAATGTCCAACTCTTGATTTCAGCTCAGGTCATGATCTCACAGTTCAATGGGATCGAGTCCTGCATTGGGCTCCACGCTGACAGAGAAGACCCTGCTTGGGATTCTCTCTCCTGCTCTCTCTGCCCCTCCCCTGCTAGCACTTTCTCTCTCTCTCTCAAAATAAATAAAATAAACTTGAAAAAAAAATTTAAAAATATGTATTATATTTCTAAGGGTCTGTTCCTGGCCACGGTAATGATAAAGACTGAGTCAGGATTTGATGCATAGTTTAGGTCTTGCAACAAGATCTAAGGGCAGTGCCTGAAAACTTTGAATTCCCACTGCAGAGTATTGAGAGTAGATGCTAAATAAATATTTGTTGTCAGGAAACGGATGCAGATAAAGAAGAGAAGGAAGAGGAAAAGGAGAAAAAAAAAACAGGAGAAAAGAGGAGGAAGAGGACAGTGATCATTATTTTTTCCAAAACATAAATTGAAAATACTAAAATCATTCACCAGATTCATTCGATGGGATGAAGTATTTCGAGCAAGCCAGTTTTTTAAACACCTCTTAAATATCATAGACCCTTCAGGGTTGAAAAGAATCCTAAAAGTATCTTTAAATTCAGGCTATCTAAAAATGAATGTTAAATATGAATTTTGTGATTAAAACATACCACATAATCATACGGTTACACAGATTCAGCACAAGATCATCAGACCAAGGTCTCATAAGTATTAAGTAGAAATAGAACATGATATTATAATTCTAAAATGCTAAAAATCTGTAAAATAATGATTTTGATGATGTTCACCCAAAATGATGACCTTACAAATCTAAGATGATGAGGAAATAAGTTCCAGGCAGAGAGTTATTCAATTTTCACGTTGCCAACCTTTTTTCATGAATATAAATGTTTCTTTCCAAAAGACTTAGAGAAGAGACAAGAGCCTTAACAAGTCTTGTAAAACCAGAATACACTTCTGCTGGTTATCTTATTTTTACTATTTTTTTAGAGGCATGTGGCTACAGATATCTGGGTGATTACATACCCACTAATGTATTTCCCCTTCGTGTTTATTTTGGAAAGATGGCAGGTTATTTTGAAAGAAAGGAAGAAAAAACAGACTACAGAGGAAGCAGAGTTGGCTTGTATCTCGGAGGGCAGCGGATTACTAAAATTACCAGGCTTCCACGGAAGAGAACACAAATTCATCTCTTTGGCACATTCTCTTAAGTTTCAAAGTAGTTATAACAAGATGATATGCCTCTAGTAATGAGCAGAAGAACCCAAGGCCGAAAAATAATTGGAAAACACTAATTCTGGAATTTTCTCTGGAGTGCACAACCAATAATGGGGAAGGGGGTGACACTGCTCCTGAGCGTTAGCTATCAGGCAAAACTTTCTTGCCATACTTCCCAGACTGAGTCCTATGGGTATTTGTAGCCCTCATCAATCGGAGAGATTAGGTATCAGTGCAAAAAATATACAGCGTGAGCATGACAAGTTAGAGCTTACATTTTTGTTAATAGTCCTGCCTAGTAACTGGGTTTATTTGCAGCGTTCAGTCTTGCTAGGCACTTACTGAGTGCCCGCAATTTGATGAAATAATTATTTTTGGCGACAATTATGTCATCAAACTGCCCCCTTTACCAGCGCTGCAAAAGTGAACGCCGTAGAACCCCGCCCCACAGCACACCGTGCCTGCCCGAGCGGCCTTGGACGTGACGCAGAAAGTCAAGATAAACAGCATTCAGGAATTGATGCACTTGATAAAGCAGCAACTCTTCTACAATTCAGTGAGAGGATTTCTAGAACAAGTAGCTTTTATCTTCTAGAAAAGGAGATCGATTTTGCATTGATCGACCTCTGAAAAAGAGTATCCTTCCTCCAACAATGAAAAATGTCTACTGTACAACATTATTTTAATTGTGTCTCTGCAGGAAGGAACCAGTCCAGAATGATCAAGACGTTGGTTGTAATCAATGACCCCTTCCAAGATACCCTGAACTTTCTTTTGTTGATTGGACCTTCTCAAAGTGCGCGGGGAGTCAAACTCTTCTGGCTGACACCCATTTTAAACATCACTTAATCGCATGATGCGACAATTCGTTATCAGATGACCCTGTGTTCATACACAAACACAGCCACTATCAGGCACAGACAGGCCATAATCTGGCAAAATCTTGATGAAACAGAAATAAACACAATGTGCAGTGCATATTAATAAACTCGGGCATTCTGGCACACACTGACATTACAAACACCCTCGAAAGGAAAAGCTATGAGGCTGGGTTTCCTTATATGAACCTTACCATCAATATAAACAAGGATCCAGAAAAGGGAAAGAGGTGAATCTTTTGAAACACTGTATCTCTTCTTCAATCTTGGAAACAAAAACTCATCTCTTAAGAGCCAGCAGTTTCCATAATGTATCATTTTCTCAAAGGGCGAGACTAAGGTAGGCAAGGCTCTTGCCCTCCTGCCCCGGGGGGAGGGGGGGGGGTTTACTCATTAGAAGGTAGTTGGATATAGTGCATTAGGATGGAGATTCTCCAAAGCCCATTTGCAGCCTACTGCCAGGCTCGGTTTTTACTGATCCAGGACAAACTGAAAAAACAAGGACACTGGAATAAATCTTTCACAAAGCTAGTTTTTAAAATTGTATTCATTTACTTTTGAATGCACATGATGAAAACTTCAAAGAGGGTGAAAGTGTGTTCAGGGAAAAGGAGGCTCTTTCTCTCCTGGTCCTCTGGGTCAGACTGGTTTCTCATGTATCATGAATAATGTATGAGCACACTTTTTACGTATATATTTTGCATATTGTACTGTTCCTTGCCTTTCTTCAAAATTTTTTTTTCATTTACTTTAGAAACATTATTTTTTGAGAGTTTCAAAGTGATTTTTCTTTTCATTTAAATCCAAAGTAGTTAACATATAGTATAATAATGGTTTCAGGAGTAGAATTTAGTGATTCATCACTTACATATGAAACCCAGTGCTCATCCCAAGTGCCCTCCTTAATGCCCATCACCAGTTTACTCCATCCTTTTTTTTTTTTAACTTAATTTCTTCTGGAGGTCTCTATCAGTAGATACAATGCTGCCTTATTTCATAAGGCTAAACATACTCCCATGATTTTGTATCATAAGGACTTTTCTTTGTTGATAATAAATGAGCTTTGTTGGATGGGGGGATGCTCTCGCTTGGCAAATTAAAGTCAGCCACGCTGTTTCTACTGGTGCACAATACATCCCCTTACTCAAACCCACTCCACTACCCAGCATGCTATTTTTTTTTTAATTTTACTAGTTTATGAAATCTAAAAATCTGAAAACCAGTGAGTTAGAGTATTTGGGTTTTCTGGGACAAAAGTCGGACTTAGGAGTCCAAGAACCAGTAAATAAAGGTTAAAGATAAAATAATTTTCAGAGCATTATATTAATTTTAACTTTTTTTTAAATTTATTTATTTTTGGGACAGAGAGAGACAGAGCATGAACGGGGGAGGGGCAGAGAGAGAGGGAGACACAGAATCGGAAACAGGCTCCAGGCTCCGAGCCATCAGCCCAGAGCCTGACTCGGGGCTCGAACTCACGGACCGCGAGATCGTGACCTGGCTGAAATCGGACGCTTAACCGACTGCGCCACCCAGGTGCCCCTTAATTTTAACTTTTAATATATACTATATATATGTATATATATGTATATACATATGTGTGTGTATATATATATATAGATATATAGAGAGATATATATATAGAGAGAGAGATAATTACCAAGTAGTAATTTGCTCCTCCAAAAGTTTAGTTTTCTATCAAAGAGAAAACTGATACTGATAGAATTTAACTCCATATCATCCCGGGTAGTTTCATTGGGCATCTCCATAAATTCCATAAGAAGCTATTAAAAAGGTCAACTATTAGTACGCAGAAAAGCTAACACTCACCAGATACAGCAAATTAAGAGGCACTACAAATTCAGCAAATAAATTTAAGATTTTATTTTAAAATAAAAACAAATACATTTTAAAGCAAAAAAAAAAAAATACAAAAGACTCAAAAAGTTAGTTGAAAACAATTGAAAAGCACTTTAGTTCAGGTGTGCCAGGTCAAGTTAAAACATAGGAGGAAAACTAACCAAACATTTTATTAGTTTTGAAGCCTTTTTGGTGTAAGCAGGATTTCGTACATGTCTGCAATTTGTAAAAACTCCATATTTAGATAATCTGCTTAAGAGAGTATCTAGGGGCACATGGGTGGCTCAGTCGGTTGAGCATCTGACTCTTGATTTTGGCTCAGGTCATGGTGTCACGGTTTGTGAGCTTAAGCCTCGATTCAGGCTCCGTGCTGACAGTGCAGAGCCTGCTTAGGATTCTCTCTCTCTCTCTCTCTCTCTCTCTCTCTCTCTCTCTCCCCTCTGCCCCTCCCCTGCTCATGCTCTCTTTCACTCTCAAAATACATAAATAATTAATTAATTAATTAATTAATACTGAAAAAACAGTATCTAAATTTGAGGCAATTGTCAAAAAAAATTATGACTTTATCAAATTTAATTTGCTGGTAAAGACTAAACAAAAGCCTATTCTAAAGGTTCTCTTCACCACTCCAACCCATCAACGCAATGTCCTGTTTCTCTTGAACTTGAGGATAAAACTCTCCATCAGTCTCTGAAGCGGGTACTTCAAGAGCCACCAAGTGCACAGCCTGCCCTCCATCCCTAACCTCCCGGTATCTCCAGTGCTGGCATCCCTTGGACATGGGAACACTGGGCCCTTTTCTGGTTGGATAGTTCTACCTTCTAGAGACTTCTGTTTACTACTGTCGCTACTGCCTCTTTCTTCTCCAGCTCCACAATTGTGTCAGTCTCACACTGCCACTCGCAGCCTTCTCTGAATGCCCGCCCACACTCTGCTACCCCTGGGAGACCCTGGCCATGGACACCACCGCTGATGCCTTTCAATCTGAGGACCTCCACAAGCCGTGTCCCCTGGGTGGCTTCAGACTCGCCATTTGCTTTGCAGACCAGTGCCTGCTTGCTCCAGCCACTGGCCCTCAAACGGAGCTCTGATCTTTCCCTTCCGGCCACCCCACGCTCCATCACCCAAACCAGGACAACTCCTTTCTCATGGTCTTCTGTTCTTTAATCCAAAAATTCAGGCACTCAGCTGGAACCCAGAGAAGAGAGTCAGAAAAGGTCAAGCTGCTCCCAGTCCAGCAAAAGATCACTTATGCTTTTCTTCGAGAAAAAGTCTCTCTACCATGTGGAGTGACTCCTGTGGGAACAGAGGGGAGCCTTGTGGTTGTGATAGAAGAAAAGCAAACCCGGTTAAAAAGCTGAGACGAGCAGAGGCACCTGGGTGGCTCAGTTGGTTAAGTGTCTGACTTCAGCTCAGGTCATGATCTTGAGCCCCGTGATGTTCGAGTCCTGTGTTGGGCTCTGTGCTGTCAGCTCAGAGCCTGGAGCCTGCTTCGGATTCTGTGTCTCCCTCTCTCTCTGCCCCACTTGCTCTCTATCTCTCGAAAGTGAATAAATGTTAAAAAAATTTTTTTAATTAAAAAGAAAAGGCTGAGAAGAGCCAAAAAAAAAAAAAAAAAAGCAACCATGGGAGTGGTGGTAAGAAACAAACTGAACTTGTCATTTGTTTCCCTCTGTAACTTCTGTCCAAGAGGGTTATTGATGGTTGAGGAGTTACTTTAGGAAGTGGACTCAATAGCAAGAAGGACACCCCTGATTTCTCAAAGATTCCATGGGACTTTTGATGGCCTGTGTTCAGTAATGTTTTTCTGTATCCTTTCACCTGGGACAAAAGTGTCTTTCATAGCACAAGAGGGAAAGAAAACAGAAAAACAAAAGTACAGATACCTACCATTAGTAATAGCTACCATTTGTTGTTAGCCTAAAACGAATTCCGTTGTAACTAAGCAATTTACATGGCTCACAACATGCCATGAGATAGTATCATCCCATTTTACAAATGAAGAAAGGTTCAGAGAGGTTAAACAATTTCCCGAGGGCCACACAGCTAACTATTCAGAAGCAGAACTAGGATTCAAACCAAATCCAGTGCTCTTTTGCCCTATACTTCTCCAGCCCCCAGAAGGAGGATTCCAGAAAACATGCTATCTGTTCTTGCTAAAGAATTCTAGGCCTTTAAAACTATGAAGTTATTAGCTGATGCCATAGAAGTCATTGATTTTATGGGTAATATATGTAGAAAAACATTTAGAGAGTTTTCCTAATTTGTTCTCAGCATTATATATTTAATCCTGTAAAATATCAATGGATAAAAACTCACTAAATTGTGATGGGGCACCTGGCTCAGTCAGTAGACTGAGGGTTGTGAGTTCAAGCCCCACACTGGGTGTACAGGTTACTTAAAAATAAAAAAAAATTTTTAAGTTACTAAATTGTCAAGAAAGCTGGACATTTAGGAACAAACTACCATTTTATTCTCTAACTATAAATGAGGTCCCCATCCACTCCCAGGCCCCACAAACTAAATTACGAAGCTCACGTTTCTGAGGGTGTTCAGCCTTTCTCCGGAAGTAAAGGGTATGCTCAACAGTCACTGTAATAATAATTTAAAATTACTCTTTATTCAACTAAGTCCCTTACATGCACTGTCTAATCTAACCCTCCACAGTGCCCCTCAGATGCAGGTATCATGCTTTTCCTGAATAGATGACGAAGCTGAAGGTAAACGAGGTTTTATAACCAGCCTAAGGATACACCACTAGTAAATGGATTCAAACTCATTTCTGTCTAGTTTGAGAACCTCTGTTCTTAACCTTTATGCTTATCCCTCCTGGTCTATCATGATTTGCGTGTTAGTATGTTTTCTTCTGCACGAATATCCCCATGTTCAGCACAAGATAAATTACTAGAGACTTGTGTTCTTGGGTAGCATGGTTAAAACACCAATCTTGAGGGGCACCTGGCTGGCTCAGTTGGAAAAGCATGTGACTCTTGGTCTCAGGGTCGTGAGTTCCAGCCCCACGTTGGGTGTAGAGATTACTAAAAAAAATGAATAAACTTGAAAAACAAACAAACAAAGAAAACCCTAAGCTTGAGTCCAAAGTCTTTGGGAGGAGGTTAAATATTTTCTTTGCTTTGTAGCAATAGAAAACTAGATTTATTACCCTATGTTAATATGATCTCTAAGAGAGATTCTGTGTTCAACTTTTTTTTTATCGCATTTCATATATGTTATTTTATTTATTCTCAAAAGCTCTTCAAGATTTGCATTCTAAGCTTCACACTTATTCCTGGATGTAGCGTCTCCCTCCTAATGCCAGAGATTTTCCAAAGTGGGTGGAAATTTCTGGAGACTGATCTGCTCTGACTAGAAGGCAGTGACACCGAGTGGGTAAGACCAGGCTTTGTCATCAGACAATCCTGGGTCTGCATCTTGACTCTGCCACTTGCATTCTGTGCTGTGTGACTTTAAGTTACTTACTTAACCTTTCTGAATTGGTTCCCCGCACCCCCCCCCCCATCTCTACCAATCCAATTTTCTGTCTCTGGATGTTTCCATTGAATATGTTATGGGCAGTTGCTTTCTAACCCTGGTGCTCTTCCCCCCCACCAACGCACCCAGTCTTCCTCATCTATGAAAACAGCACACTACCCACCCACTTCTTTATTCCAGAAACCTCCCACCATTGCTGATTTTGTTCTCTCTCTCTTTCTCTCAGCCACCCATACATCCAATCTATTTTCAAGACCAAAAAAAATATTACTTATGAGTAGGTCTTGACTCTGTGTATCTCTCTTCTTCAAAAGTGCTCCCCTCGTCCATACGACCATCACCTTTTCCTGGACACCAAAACACTCTCATAACGAGTGCCCAGTTGCCCTCTCTGCTGCTACAATCAGTTCCCCATCAAGTGGTCAGAGAGATCATTGTAAAAAGAAAAAGGGAGCCGCGGTAGAGTATGCGATGCTTGATCTCAGGGTCCTGAGCTCGAGCCCCACATTGGGCATAGAGATTGCTGAAGGAAGTCAAAACAAAAACAAAAAATAAAAACAAAGAGCACTGTGTTACTCCCTTGTTGAAACCATCCAATAACTGCTAACTTAAGAATCCCGAGTTCTTCTTCATACCCATTCAAATGACTATTATTAAAAACAGAACAGGGGCGCCTCTGTGGCTCAGTCGGTTAAGCACCTGACTCCTGATTTCACGATCTCAACGGTTCGTGAGTTCAAGCCCTGTGTTCTTGGGATCCTCTCTCCCTCTCTCTCTGCCGCTCCTCTGCTCTCTCTCTCAAAATAAACTTTAAGACCAAACAAAAAATCACAACGCATGCTGGTGGGAACATAAAATGTTACAGCTGCTGTGGAAAACAGAATTGTAATTTCTCGAAAACTTAAAAACAGAATACCACATGGTCCAGCAATTTCACTTCTGGGGACATACCCAAAAGAATTGGAAGATGAGACTCAAACAGATATTTTTATCCGATTGTACACTCATGACACTGTTTTACCTCATGACACTGTAATGTTATTCAAGGCAGCGTCACTCAAGAAAGCCAAATGTTCAGGGGCACCTGGGCGGCTCCATGGTTAAGCATCCGACTTCGGCTCAGGTCATGATCTCACAGTTCATGGGTTCGAGCCCCGCACCGGGCTGTGTGCTGACAGCTCGGAGCCTGGATCCTGCTTCGGATTCTGTGTCTCCCTCTCTGTCTGCCCCTCCCCCACTGGCACTCTGTCTCTCCCTCTCTCAAAGATAAGTAAACATTAAAAAAAAAATTTTTTTTTAAAGAAAGCCAAATGTCCATCGACAGATGGCTGGATGAACAAAATGCATTACATACATACCATGGGATATATTCATCAGCTCTAAAAAGGAAGGACACAGGTCACCACATGGATGAACCTTGGGAACTTAGGCTGAGTGAAATCAGCCAGTCACCAAAGGAAGCCTCCCCTCACACTCCACCCCTAAGTCAACCCCATTCTTCTCTGTGACGTCCTACTCCTTCGTGACATACCACAGGGGACTTGGTATGCATACCGAGTGGCTTACTTAAAGCTGCCTTATTCCTTAGGAAGCAGTGAAAGCCCTAGGCCCCCATCAGGCGTCACCCATCACCCACAGGGTCCGCCAGGCTTGCTCAGGTGGCATTCTCATTTCACTTGGGAATAACTCAAGATGACTGCGTGCCTTCATCAAGTCTTTCCAAGGGCTCTCCTCTTGTCTCATTTACTGCTCCTGGAGAAGACCCTTCAAACCACCTTCCCTGGCTCCTACTTGAGTTGTTTCCAAAGTGGGGGAAACTCTTCAACTTTCAAAATAAAAAAATAAATTTCAAAAGGCTTCCTCCCTCCCCTGCCATCCAACGGGGAGCCGCTCCTGGAGGGGAATTCCTCTGAAATGAAATCGGGAAGGGCTCCAAGAGAGCTCATGTATCCAATGTTAAAGCTCTGACTTCTGAGGATGCAGCCCTGCCCATTCTTTAATCACAGCCGAGGAAATTCCCCCAGCCTGGGTAAAAGATCATAATGTCTTAAGAAGGCCAATGAGCTCATGAAGAGTGGCTGAACTCAGAATGCCAAGACGCTCCCAGACATCTCCTTCAGTTCCTTTCCTCCTGCACAAGCCCCTCGAATTTTCCAGATCGGCACCACAGCAAATGGTTAAGGGTTTTCAAAATGGCTTCGATTTAATGTGGTAGGAAGCAGAGTGCTGTCCCTGCTCTATTTCCCTGATACTTTCTGCTGTAGTATCTTCATCGTCAGTATTAAATAGCTCAGAAAAGTAAGCTTTAAAAATATTTATGGGACGCCTGGGGGGCGCAGTCGGTTGAGCGTCCGACTTCAGCCGGGTCACGATCTCGCGGTCCGTGAGTTCGAGCCCCGCGTCGGGCTCTGGGCTGACGGCTCGGAGCCTGGAGCCGGCTTCCGATTCTGCGTCTCCCTCTCTCTCTGCCCCTCCCCCGCTCATGCTCTGTCTCTCTCTGTCTCAAAAATAAATAAAAACATTAAAAAAAATTTTAAAAATATTTTGAGGCCCATTCATCTTTGACGGACATGGCATTCTCAATTTTAATCTTCTGTGGGAGGATTGTCTCATATCCACCTCGAAATTGTATGGGGGAAAGAAAGCAGTACATCGGAAGATCTCACATGATGAGAAACCGAAAGGCCTTCGTAATGATCAAAACGCCTAAAATTTGCCAGCGAAGCCAAAAATGTCAGTTCTGGCAGTTTATTTGTTCATATAACAATGTTCACAAGCGAACTACCCACCCTCCTTCTTTAAGCTGGAGACATCATGAAATGAAGGAAATCGAATAAAGTATAGTTCACTACAGGTGGGAAGCCGTTTTCCAAAGCGCCCCGTAAACACAGTAGATTCCTGCCGCGACTCTGTCGCGAACGTGTACAGGTCTGCCCTACTCATTCTTTATTTCCTTGGCTCATAGAACAGAAGATTAAAATGTCAGCTGACGACGAGGGATGGAGATAAGTGATTGTTTTTTTCCCTTGTCTTTTGGAGTTGCATTAATCCTAGCCTACCTGAGCAAAGAAAGCGTGAGTCTGGAAATGTAGTAAGCGTTTTGTAGATGACAGTTGTTTGCAAGTGTAGAAAGCGAGAGATTTCCATGTATGGACCTGAAGTGCATTCCAGTCCAGTGTCAAGTTTTGTGTGCGATAAGGCCAGAGCAGGAAGCCGCTCGAGGTCAGGAAGGAAGTGCTATCAAGCCTGGGAGCCGGCAGGGTCGTGCAGGGAGCTGGGCAGGCTCAGGGCTTCAGCTCTGTAACCACTGCCCTATTTTTAAAAGATAAACAGCGCGAATAGCACAGAACCCTCACGGGGGCTGCTTCAGATTCAGCCAAACCGCACAAGGAGCTCCCTCTCGGCCCCCACCGGGCTTTGCAAGCGTCCCCAAAATGTAAAGTCACTGTTTCTCCTGGGACACGGGGCAGAGATTGCTCAGAGGGTCGGACTGTGGCCTTTTATCCAATATCCACAGCTGGCTTTGAGGGCCTCTGGGTATCCTAGCAGATTTCCAAGTATCCCTTGTTTCTCCCCCCCCCCCCACCCGCAATGTACCACCAGCCCCTCTGTGCTGGGACAGAAATCCTACTGTGAGTCAGTGTTAGGAAGAGAAAGTTCTCGCCTTAACCATGACATGGCTAAAATGCAGTCAGCCAACAGAACCCATTGGACTGATGACCTTGACAATGCTTTCCAGAGTTAATTTCCAGGTCAGTAAACATTGACCGGGTGTCCGCCGTAGCTAAGTATTGCGCTGGGCACGGGGCTCCCGAGGTTTAGTTAGCTGCCCTGAATGTCATAGAGTACACGTACGGAGTGCTAATACAT